>NC_079476.1:14583648-14886679 GCF_026230105.1 Diorhabda sublineata
AAATAAGCATATGACAAGAAATCATAAAACTATAGCTTGGTGGTAATTGATAATTAATAACAGATCAAATATATGGGGTTTTTCTCGAAACTATGGAGTCTACTTTCATATCTCTACGATGAGTTATTCTTATCATCTAGTGAGTGAAATCCTTCAAAGTAGTCCCCATTTGATTGAATATAAAATTTCCAATGATGTTTCCCACTTCCTGAAAATGTTTCCTTAATTGCCTTCAGTGCACTTGTCATATTAGTTTCAACTGTTTTTTTTACTTTGTCACACAATATTTTCAGTACTCTAATCCAACATAGTATTCTTTATTGATTTTGTTACCTCTTAAAAGCATATTTGTGATGCACAACAACTTCATCATCAAAGTGAAAAATCATAACTGTATTCACTTTGCTTCAACTATAACATGATTTTTTTATCTTGGCGATTTAGAATATTTCCATTATGTTGCTGTTGCTTTATTTCTGGATCATTCCAGATTCATCCCCAATCATAATCTAGCTAATTTTTCAAATATTAAAGGAAAACTTGGATGCGGATTCGTTGATCTAATTTTTTTGTCTTTTTTTTGTTACAATAACAAAATGTGATGAACGTAACAAAGACACTGGTGACATCCTTCAGAAGTTTGGATACGAAGATATAAAAGTAGGCTTGATAATTTTGAGACAAGTCTAGTATATATCGACTGGTTGGATTACGTATTGAAAATATTTAATAGTTTAATGTGCAAATGGAAAGGAAAATAAAATATATCACAGAATGTTCATCTTGTTTGAAATATCTCGTTTCCACACGAGTTGTACACTATACTTTTTTGAAGAAGATGAGCTACTTTATACTGTGCCCTAACACATAAAGTTTTGCAATTGTCCCAGAGTAAAATGCACTTTCTGTGCTAGTTCATGGGGTGAAATTTATATACATGCTATACATACATTCATTTATAAATAATATTTGATGTTTTGTTTTCATCTAGCAAATGTATAATTCTTTTCATAACGGCTCAAGATATGTGATATACATAAGTAATCATATAAAATGAAAACAAAAAATTATAAACGGCTTTCACACAAATTTACGTCAGAACAAGAACTGCCATGGGGATTTCCACTATCAGCTTTAGATTATTTCTAACTATTGTTCCAATGATGTAAAATATTTTGACCCTCAGGCATACTTACTACACAGTAACACACACTAGAAAATTGAAGATAAAAAGCAAGTGATCCATTTCACAAGTTCAACACATAAGTAATGGAGGTATTAATACATCCCCTACTAATATTTATGAAATGATAAATTATCCAATGATAGAATATGGTAATCCTATATTTTTAAACTTAAAATCAAAAATGATAAAATTAGTTAATGTTGCAGATACATCAGCATAGGGAAGGAAAAATAATTAAAAATTATTTATTAAAAAAAGTTTGCAGTAATGTGCAGGCAGAAAGATCTTGGTTGATAGCCTTTTCAACTGCATTGAGAGTGTAGAAAGATAATTCCATCAATGAAATAGCAGTGTAACATCACCCTACGACCATTAAGAGAGAAGCATTAATGTAAAAAGCTTGTTCTTTTTGGAAACTACCATTGAATGTGCTGAATAACTGGTTAAAGTTACACAATCATGTATGACGTAAGTGTTTCTCTAAAAAATTTCTTTACAAAGAGTCCATGATATCATACTAACTTTAAAGATTGAGAAACTTCAAAATTGCCTTAAAGACTGTCAGAGGGCTAATATTTTTGACTAGTAATAGTAATGTTGACAAAATTAATAATGTAATAATAGTATACTCTAAATGGCATACATTCCAGGACAATCAGAAAGACTAAAAACTAAACACTTTGAATGCCAACGACAGTGAAGAAATTGGAAGAAATAGCTAAAGACCACATGCTAGCTTAATCCGGCACTGATCATATGTGGAATAAATTTAAAATATTGATGTAAATAGTAAGGTAGATATAAAATCTTACCTGTAGAAAATTTGTCGACCATTTGGGTAATTAATTCGGGCCATTTTAGAGGGAAATCTGTTTTTCCTATTATACTTATAGCATCACTCAACTGTTTCTGAATAGCTTCTGGGGAACTTAACATTAGAGTGACAATAAGATTTTTAATTGCAACACGATCAGTTTCATGTATACGATCTGTTTGATCTTCCTCCTAAAAGACTCGTGTTAGTAAAGTCGATTAATGAAGTATATTTTACTTACCACAAACCAGTTTCTTTTTATATAGTTTTTAAATGCTACGGCTCCCGCAACTCTGATAGTCATGTCTACTTCAGCTTTGTGAACAAGGTTCAAAAGAAGCAATGGATAATTTTGATTAACCTCTACTCCTTTTAAAAATTGTTCGGCTATAAAATTATAAATAAATTATAAACATTTTAAAATGTGAAAATATGACTCTTACCGGGTCTTCGAACATTTACATCGGGACTAAGGGTTTCTTGTAGGTATTTGCCAAGAGTTTGTAGATTATGGTCAGATATTTCCATTGTTTAGATAAATTATTATACTACCACAATATATTTTCAACTATGAGATACTTTTTAGGCTTATATTACATATACTTGAAGCTAACCCTAAAAACCGGATGAATATATTTGAAATGCGACGTTCATTAAAGTCAGCTTTTATTCAATAAATTCAGGTTAATCCTTCTTACAATAACAGCTACTGAATTTTTTATATGACATCGCCAAAATTTGCCTTAAAAAGTGACAGTCCGAAAAAACCGCGAAAGTTTATGAGGTTATAAATATAGCTTTGAAACTTTGTAATAAGAATGAAAGTACTTTTAATATAGAATTAACTTAATTAATTAACGATGGTGTTACAAAATTCCGGTAAATACAGAGCAGTAAGATCCGAAAAAGTAGCATCTTCCAATGATAATACAAAAGGTGCAAACAGGTTAGCAATGAAAAATATAGAAATATGTGTTTTCAAATAACATTTTAAATCATTCTAGAGAAGAGAGTTCAGAATTTCGTGTTCGTCAAGTTATAGAAAATGAAACTATAGATCTTAAGTATGGATTTGCCAGAATTAAAGAACAGCAAGAAAAGACGGGTTTTCTGCTTAATATGCATTCCGTAAGTTTTAATAGATTTTTGGTTTTAAAGAATAAAAAAAACTATATTTTCAATACAATATTGATGTATTAATTTGACAACATATTTGTAATTCAAAGTAATACTAATTTTTGTAACACATATAGAGCTACTGTGAAATATTTCTAATAATGTAAATCTTATTTATTATATCTCTAAAAAATTGATATTCCAACTTAACAAACAACAATTTATTTAATAGACCGAAATTCTTGATGAAGACAAAAGATTGTGTGCAGCTGTTGATTATTATTTTATGGAAGAAGATGGTACCAGATTTAAAGTAGCATATCCTTTTATGCCTTATTTTTATGTACTAACTCACAAAGAATTACTTCAAGAGGTAATTGAATTTTTGTCCAAGAAATATACAGGAACCATCGCGAAAGTTGAAATTGTTGCAAAGGAGGATTTAGACTTGGTAAATAAAAATTTTAAATGTACAAAAACCTACATATAATTTCAATGTGATTTTTTAATCATTTTTAGTCAA
The DNA here is from genome assembly GCF_026230105.1 of Diorhabda sublineata. Lineage (NCBI taxonomy): Eukaryota > Metazoa > Arthropoda > Insecta > Coleoptera > Chrysomelidae > Diorhabda > Diorhabda sublineata. The sequence goes on from NC_079476.1 coordinate 14,587,288, forward strand.
ACCACCTCATAGGATTAAAGCAAAAGTATATAAAATTGTCTTTTATGAATCAAACAGACTTAATAAAAGTAAGAAGGGAAATTATGAAAGTAGTAAGAAAAAATAGACAAAAAGACAACACAAATTCATTTTACACAGAAATGTTAACAAGTACTTTGTGTAATGGAGATATAATAGAAAGTACAAGTTATTCAAATAAAAATGCGGATCAAATGGAAAATATTTTGGATATAAGGTAAATTAATTAATAAAGCTGACAAACATAAATTGTTTGTCTTGTTACTGTGCCGTAATTGTATAAATAATAATAATGGTTTAACACCTATAATGGGGTTGTGAAGCAAACATGCCCTCTAGTCCCCATAATCCATGTCTACACCTTCTCACTTATTTCCAGCCACAACTTACCATTATCTGTCTTTTGCTGCCAGTTTCTAATTCCTACTCTGCTTAGGTCATCTTCCACTTATTTTAACCAATTTGGTTCTAGGCCGGCCACGTTTTTTTCTATCACTGGGATTCCATTCCATAATTTTATATGCTATAGATTTTGTTTCTTCTCTCGATAGATGCTCCAACTACTTGACTGACTGAGCTTTGATTTTTTTTACATCTTCTCTGTTTAGTTCATATGTAAAAAGCAAGAACAAGAGGATAAACCTTATTGCACTCGAGTAGTTCAAGTGGTGCCTGCCATGTGGAGATGCCTGTAGATATTGATCTTGAACTTTTATAGAATTTAGTGTTTGGGAAAGATGTACCTTGGTAACTGATTCCACAGCTAGCCTTTTCCAAAGGAAGGAGTCCCGATAAATTGACGTTCTGGGTGTCAGCACATGTTTATGAGCCATGTCTGCCTGTCAAGTATGACTTGCAAAAACTGCTCTAGGTGGGATTATGTGGGGCAGCTCGGAACAGCATCTACTGTGGTAGTATTGGTAAAACAGAGTCAAGACAGCGACCTTTCTTCTATGCTCCAAGTTTCTGGTCAACTCTGAATTACCTATAAGTCGAATTGCTCTCTTCTGTATTACATCATGCTTGGAAGCCGAGTTCCAAATATGAGAACAATACTCCAAATATAGGCCTTTTAGAAAATTAAAAGCTTTTGCAGGGTATACAGCTTTTTGGTCTTAAAAAGCTTGGAGCCAAGCACTTATGAAGCTACCTTAGTTAAGCTATAATCAGGTTTGCAGTTTAGTCAAGTAAATCGTTGATGTATAGGAGAAAGAGAGTAGGTGACAAGATGCACACCAGCATTGACCTCAAACCTTTCCGGGTTGTTCTCCATCGATATCGTCCTGGATGGATTAGTATTTGAGAAAGCTGCTAAGCTAGTTGATAAGTGGGTACGATAAATCATATAATCTTTATTTATTTAGTAGGTTGATCTGAAAAACACCTACAAAAGCCTTTGATATCTTCAGTGCTCTGAATTCTCCATATTTCTCTATAGCTTCAGTTCATATATTGGTTACATAAGCCAGGAGATCCTCGGTTGATCTATGTTTATGAAAACCATATTGATGGTCACTGATGTTGTTAGCAGACTTTTTCCATGGCAATAGCTGGGATTAAAGCAATTGGGCGGTAGTTGTTGGGAATGGTCCTTTCCCCTTTTTTTCGTATGGGTTGAACCCGAGCAAGTTTCCAATCTGTAGGGAAATGACCTCTTATATGATAGCAAAAAGAGTTTGCATAGCGGACTTGTTAGTTCAGCTGCATATTTATTTAATATGATTGGTCTGTCATTGTTTCTGCTGAGTACATCAATACTGGTCGAATCATTGTTTTATATATACTGATCTTTATTTATTTAGTGAGTGGTTTACCTTCCAATAACTTCCTATAAGCATAGAAGGCTCTATTTTTTCATCTCTGTCAGTACTCCTCTCTCCTCCATTATTGATCATAACTTCTACTTCCATAAATTTATACTAGTCAACTTTCACCTTTAACCCTTGACATTGCTTTCCAAATCTCAGTATTTTAGTTTTCATTAATTTTTAAACCCATCTGATTTCCTTCTCTATCAATCTCATTTAACATTGTCTCCATTATAGATCTTGGTTTGGTTACAAGTACTATGTCATCAGCATATGCGATTATCTGTCCTTAAATTCCCTCTATTAATTTTCCTCATTATGTATTCTAATGCTAAGTTGAAAAGTGTGGCTTACTCCTTTGTTAATCAAAAACTAATCAGATTCTCCTTAAGTGTGCTGAACCTGTGGGGTAATAGTTATATTGATTAATCTTCGTAGTTTTGCATATATACCTTGTTAGTTTTGTGTTGTCAATATGTTTTTTATTGAGTCAAAGACTTGTTGATAGCATCTTTAGGTCTATTTGATACTCATGTGCTTTTTCCATTATTTTTATATTGTTTGTACTGGGTCTGCTGTCGACCCACCCCATGTGAAGCCACATAATAATTATTAATTATATACTTATAGGGTAAGTTATTCATTTTTTTTTCTCAATTTATTTATTTTTAGGGAGTATGATGTACCTTATCACGTTCGAGTTTCAATAGACCTAAAAATTTTTTGTGGATCATGGTACACTATTAAATCCAAAGGAAAAGATTTACCACCTTCAATTACACCAAGGCCTGATATCATAGAACGACCCGAAGCGATAGTTCTTGCTTTTGATATTGAAACTACAAAATTACCTTTAAAATTTCCAGACTCTGCTACAGATCAAATCATCATGATATCATACATGATTGATGGGCAAGGTAAGATAAGATTGTAGTTTTACCGCTATCATTATAACGAAATTTTTTCATTAATCTATCATAGTAGAAACTCCTCTAGTCATACAAAGAAGCAAAAAAGTCTTACAGAAGTTTGATACCTTGATTCTTTTGTTAGAAGCAGAGTATTCTTTCTGACTCTATGCACTTAATAGTGATAATAGTAGATACCATCCAGAAGTCTTCACCCACTAGCATTAGTAGTCTTCTGTGACTCAGTTTATCCTGAATGTCGAAAGTTCATGGACTTTTTTGTAATGGAATTGTTGTTGGTGACTTTGCTATGCAATCAAGATGTTTTAGGATATTTTATCATCATAGAGCAAGTACTACTCGTCAGTAAAATATTGGGAAAGTGGATCGACCACCCAATCTACTACAGAAGTTGGCACTGGAAATGTTTTGAAATCTCAAAATTCGATTTTCAAAAAATCATTTTATTCTTTAAATTAATTATTACAACAAAAATCCACTTAATATCTACAAGGCTTGACTTAGAAGTGAACAATTCAGAGATATTAAAACAGTTAAAGTAAAAAATTGTATGATTAGCAAATCTTGAAAATGAGGTTGTTGAGTTTGCAATTCCTATAAGGTGAGATAATTTCAGTGTATCAAGGTATACTAAAACAAAAATTAAGTGACATTGGTTGGTATTGATAAAATATGCCTCGGGCTTGGTTGTTTTTGCAAAACTAACTTATTTAATCATCCTCATGGTTTGGTCCATGGCAGTTTTTGCCACAATAACTTTTTAACACATGAAAATGACAATTTGCTATTGGGTGGTGGCAACCATTTAAAATTGAATAAAATTGACATTGGTTGCTTTTAAAATAAACCCTTTAATTGTACACTATAAGTTTTTTGGATATTCTTTTTATATTACGAGTAGAATTACAAAACCATCTTGTAAGACAATCGTTTTTTTTTCAAATTACATTGTTTCATTTGAAATAAGACTTTTTTGTTTGCTGAATATGAGTGGAAATATGCTTAGTATGAACGTTTTTAATGTCAAATAACTGGTTTTATATTTATTGATGTCTGTAAATGAAGCCTAATATATTTTTTGAACTCTCGTTGATTTGCTTGAAAACAAACATTTAACAAGAAATAATTTTAGTAAACTTGTAAACTTTATTTTGCTAAAGGATCGTCTTAAGCGTTGAGAATATAAGTATAATTCACTATTTTATAAATGATTTTAATTACTATGTATTATACAAGGTGAGTCATGAGGAATTTTAAACACTTCTATCATATTGGAAGATATCATCTGTTTACTAAAAAGTGTAAACTCTTGTGCTTTTGTAATTGTCAGGGTGATTTGTGAAATTGACTGTAAATTTTAATTGGCTAGTGTTTAGACAGCTCATTTGGTTTTTTAAATGATACAGTACACTGCTATCAAGAATTCGACTGGTATTAGTTAAACTTAGAAATTCCAGAACTGGCTTTGAAAAAAAATTGAGGCATTCGTATTAAATATTGCACACTGTATAACATATATTTTTTACATGCAATAAGTGACTTTCAGACCACATAAATAACCAATGAAAACGACATATTGTTAAAACAGGTGTTCTCACTTAGTAAAACCATAAATAAGTAACGCATCAATAAGAATTGTACAGAGTTGTACTTAATATAACAAGCAAAGATAATTTCAGTAAAATTAAATACAAGTATGAATTTGTAACTTAAAAACTAGAGTAATAGTTTTATAGCACTTTTTGATGAGAGTTACTCAAAAAATCTTTGGAAGAAATAGTTGTTATGATCATGTTTTGTTTGTTCTTGTTGCCATAATATAGATACAATACAGTTATAATTTTATAACAGTAAAATCATACTACAAAATAACTTTTTAATATCATAGCTAAGACAATTTCCAGGAAAATTCTGAAATTTTGACTTGTGACCAAGTTTTTAGAATCACTGTCGTTAAAATCAATTACAGGTCTATATAAAACCGGAACATGCTGCACGTGAGGATGGTCCTTGAAGTGTATGGCCCAACAAAAGGAAAAAATATATTTATTTTTCAAAGTAATCTCCTTTTAGCTCCACAAAGTTTTCTCATTGATATTCAATAAGTTCGATACCCTTTTTATAATAAGAATCGTCAAGCTCCTCAAAACAACCATTAACAACCTAACCATTAACTGTCGACATCACCTCTTCATTGTTGAAAAATCTTTGACCTCCGAGCCATTTTTTCAAGTCTGGGAACAGAAAATAATCCAAGGGAGTTAAATCTAGCAAATAGGCTGCATGAGGTAGCAAATCAAACTTTCTTCTTAGCCAAATGCGACCGTGTTTGTTTGTTTTCTTCACTCAAACGTTGCAATAAGTTTGCATAATACTCGCCATTGATAGTGCATCCCAAAAACCCGACGCCATGACCTTGCCTGCAGATGGAACGGCCATTGCCTTCTTTTCTTTGCAACCGGTTCTCCCTTTTCAGTCCATTGTTTGATTGTTCTTTTTTTTTCGGGTATGAAGTGACCCATGTTTCGGCTTTATTTCTGTGATGGAAACATCTTCACGATGCTATTTTCAGTCGTCGATCATCCAGAACCGCTTTGTAGATTTTCATCAATATTTCTGGAGTCGTCACTTCATTTGGTCGACCACTGCGATGCTAATCTTCGCAAGTCGTACGCCCTCGTTTAAACACTGTTACCCAAAATTTTACTGTTGATAAAGAAGAAGCAGTCTCACTAGGAGTAGAATATAGTTCAATTTTTATGTTAGTTGTCGATCGACGACCAATTTTTTCCATATTTACAAATTCACTGAAAACGTTCACTATTGATGGCTGCCAAACAAAACTTGAAACATATGCTGTTTCATCTCTTTTTACATGATTTATGGGATTTCTCCAATTTTCGGTGTTAATGTTTGAACATTCTTTCAATATCAGTTCCACAACAGACGAATTTTTGTGTAAACTGTTAATAATTTTGTCTGTCTTTTTAGTTGGGACCATATTCAATCGATTGGAGTACATTTATACGGAGGTAATCATTATTTTTTAATTTTTCGTATAGACGTTTTTTTGTACAGTTCTTTCATGCTGTCATAATCCAAACTGCTTAAATTATAGCATATCAGTTTTATGTTCACATTTGTTTCTGTATTTTAATCTTTTTTGGTTATTGTTTGTGGGAAACTTTCACGAAAAGGAAGAATCTAATTTCTTTGACAAATTTTTCCAACCAAGTTATCGCCTTCAGAGACTGAAGGTAAAATTTTTCAAGGGCTGGATCATTCCAAAAAATTTCTTTGGAATACTGAATTGTGATTAAAATTTACTACCATTTCTCACTGGCTTTCTTAAGGGATACTTCCACCTCAAAAGATATCTAATTAGATTAAGTCTAGCAAATAATCAGTGCAGGTTCTGTGGGGATGAGAAAGGAACTTCTCTAGATGGTCCAATGACATGGATAGCTCCGATGGCATGTGGCTCTCTATATTAAATCTAATCACAAGACTTAAAATTGTGTATAGTGATCAATTATTAAATCGGATTAGTCAAAAGGAGCTGATGGATTTGAGTTTATAAGAATAATTTGTCATAATTTGATATTCAAGCACATGAGTAGATGAAGTCTTGTAACTGTTACCTTTGCATTTTTACCTTGGATCTCAATAGGAAAATTTACGTTTTTATTTGTTTATTATTTGTATACCTTGTAACCTTAATAATGTTTTTCTTTTCAGGTTATTTGATAACGAACCGAGAAGTTTTGTCGGCTGATATAGAAGATTTTGAATACACACCAAAACCAGAATTTGAAGGCAAATTTACAATATTCAACGAACCTAATGAAATGTGCCTGTTACAGAAATTTTTTGATCACATCTTAGAAGTCCGACCACATATTTTTGTTACCTACAACGGTGATTTTTTCGATTGGCCTTTTATAGAATCTCGAGCAGCTTCTTACGACTTAGATATGAAACAAGAAATTGGTTTCTCCAAAAATAATGAAGACGTTTACTGTTGTAGGCCTGCAATGCACATGGATTGTCTCTGTTGGGTAAAAAGAGACTCTTACCTACCAGTTGGATCACAAAATCTCAAGGCTGTCGCTAAGGCAAAACTTAGGTATATTAATTAAATCATTAATGCATTGGAATATAATCTGGCTCAAAAATATTTGGACAAGTTATATTTTAAACAGTTTCAAATAAATCCCAACACACAATATTTTTTTGTAGGTATGACCCAGTTGAGTTAGATCCAGAGGAAATGTGTCCTTTAGCAGCATCTCAACCTCAAGTATTATCCAATTATTCAGTGTCAGATGCAGTTGCCACATATTATTTATACATGCAATATGTACATCCTTTTATTTTTGCATTATGTACCATTATTCCTTGTGAGCCAGATGAAGTCCTAAGAAAAGGATCAGGTATGTTTCAATTATTATATTTATATTATATTTTTTAACACATTTTTGTATATACTTAGGAATACACAGAGAAGGAACAATTTATTGATATCATTTTCGTAATTATGTGAGAATCCTGCAACAAGAATGAAATAATAACATTTGCAAGAAAATGTATTAAAATATACTCCGTTATGTTTAGTGGTCTTAGAGATGAATACACACCTGTATATGTATAGGCATTAACAAAATATTTTGATACCTATTTGAGGCATTCATTCCAAGAAACTTTTTCTTCACTAGTCTCTGAAAACATGAAACGTGGTACATACTGAGCAGTCTCCTCTGGACTAAGTGGACATGAGTTTTATTGCTGAAAGATGATTTGTAGGCGCTTATAGTTAGAAGATTTGTGACTTGATTAAATGCAAGTGGGGATCAGCTACCATAAGCAATAGTCCCCAAACCATCACTCACAGAATCTTGTACACAGCGGAAAACCCATTATCACGGATGGTCTTCACAGAGGCGTCTTACCCTACCTAAACACAATCACAATTAGTCGCTGAATATATTATACCATTCTTACTCCCAGAGCTGTCGTTCTCTACGCAGTTTCGGTCGTTGCTTTACTTTAAATTCCTTTCTATTCGCTGCTCCACTACAATTATGTATTTCTTTTGGTATTATTTTTTATATTTATTTTGTTATAATTTTTTGCATAGTTGTATTATAAACCAATCACTAAATTCTATTGAATTATTAGGAACTTTATGTGAAGCCTTGTTAATGGTTGAAGCTTTCCATGCCAATATAATTTTTCCGAATAAGCAAGAATCAGAAATAAACAAACTCACACATGACGGTCACCTTTTGCAACAAGAAACTTATGTAGGTGGTCACGTCGAGGCTCTAGAATCGGGTGTTTTTAGAGCCGATATTCCATGTCGTTTTCGAATTATACCTGAAGCAATAGACACCCTAGTAAGTAAGATTGCAAATACTTTGGAACATGCCATAGTTGTAGAAGAGGGGGTTCCAATGGAATGCGTTACTAATTTAGAAGAGGTTTATGAAGATATCAAAGGGAAATTGCTAGCATTAAAAGTAAGTGAAAAATGCTTTCGAAATATTCATGTACATTTTGATTAATTGGAAATTTTTAAATGAATATTAATTCAAAATATACTAATTTTTAATTGAACTGAACTTTCTGAATTAAACTGAACAGTGTTTTTTCAACTATTCAAATATGAATTTTAATGGTACAAAAAAAAAGAAATTTGCCATATAGCTTTAAATTTTCTAGTGATACTGTTTATTCAATATTATTAAGTATAACTATCATATCATAGTATTAAAGAAGAAATAATGTAATTAAAACAATTCATTATACCATTATGTAAAAAAAATCACCCCTCCAAAATAATGCTTAATTTTGATTTTTGAATGTTTAAAAATATTGATGCATTTAAACAAAAACTTACTTTATGAAGGTGAAAGTAAAACCTCATGAGAATCAAATTTCGATCATTCTAGTAGTAAATTCAGAAAAATAAACAATACATATATATATATATATATATATATATATATATATATATATATATATATATATATATATATATATAATGTGTAATGTTTATTTTTATAAATTTTTTTTTTTTTAAATAAAATCAGATTTTAATTTGGGCGCCATTAATAATTATTTGAATTTCTTTATTTTATTATGTTATTATTATTTTTTTTTATTCTCAGGGTATTATATTGTGAGGTCAAATTAAAAAATTTTATTGCGATAAATTGTTATGGTTGTCAGATGATAATAGTTTTAAGACCTGGTCTGTTCTTTATAATGAATAAAATATTCAAAATATACAATTTCTTAACTAGCTATTACAATTATTTTATTTACAAACATTCATTCATTCATTCATACTCGTAATTACACTCATAAAACTAAATTATATGGAAATGTGAACTCAAATATTATATACTAAAAGAAATACTTAAACTTAATAGAACAGTACCTTAAGTGTTTGTTATGTTGTATTTTTAATTTTTTTTTTTTAAATTGGAAATTGTTACGGCCTTGCAGAATAAACAGATACTCCGCTGTAGTTCCATTCCTGTTCTTTTCCTTTTCACAACTTCTTTATCTTGGAAATTGTCCCTTTGTGAGTATTCTCACTTATTTCACTTTATTTAATTGTTTTCACTAATTTCTTATTACTACTACTTATTAATTATCAATCCTTTGAATATTTTATGCCTTTTTTTATCAAGATTTTAATTTTTTAAATTTCAATTAAAATTATTTTACTCTTTTTTTTTCTTGCCAAAAATTTCTTTCGTTGTTGATTCTTTTCTTCATTGTTTTTTTTTTAACCAATGATATTTATTTTAAAAGTTAGTTACTAAATTGTCATTTCTAAATTTTTAAATTATTGTGACTTTATTCAAATAATATTATTCTATAATTTCTTTGTTGTATTTATTTCATTCCTATGTTATTAATTTTATCATTGCAGTTGTCAAAATTTTTATATTTTATCATTTATAACCTTAAAATTTATGTTGGTATGTCACACAAATTTTTGAAGTTGGTGCTCCTGTTTTTATCTGTCAATTTATGGATTAAATTCTTTGATTATACAGGATTTGTCAAAATTAAATAATAATTTAGAATATAGTGTTGGCCAAAAGAATGTTATTTATTTTATTTTGATAAACTGCTCTCAGTAACCGAATAACAGAACTGAACTTATTGCTTTATTTATATCTTATTATTATTTAATAATTTATTTTGGATACATTCATACCATAACGATATATATATATATATATATATATATATATATATATATATATATATATATATATATATATATATATATATATATATATATAAAACGGAAGTGACCAAATTTGTGCCTATAACTGTTATTAATAATGGCTTGGAGGCACACTTCGCTGAGAGAGAGCAATGAACTGGTGACTTGGTACACAGACGGCTCCAGGATGAATGGCTTGCAAGACTAGGCTTCTGCAAAAGATACCTCAAAATAAGTGAATATTTTTCGCTTGGGGAAGAACTGAGGAACCCAGTAATCTCAATCTGCTCAGATAGTAGAGCTTTCATACAATGCATAACGGCCGAAAGGGAGTACTCTAGGCTAGTGCTGGAGTGTAAGAAAGTCCTACAAAATCTAGTAAATAATGACTGCAAGATCCAGCTCGTCACTCGGGCAACAAGGGCAACTATGAAGCGAAATCACTCGCAAGACTGAAATCGAGGAACTCACCAATAGACTCAGAACCCCATTCTTGGTGTAGCTAAAAGTGCTTCTTTCGCGTCTCTCAACAGTCTTCTTGCAAGGCGAGCTCGGCGGAGATGGATAGAGACACCTGGCATGAGACAAGCGAAGGCTCACATAGACCAGCTTCTCTTACCAAACAACTGCTCCAATTAAAAGGCGTGAAATTCGACTAGTGACCGGACTTTTAACCAGAAGCATTCATCTAAGACGCATTCTCCACGCCTTGGGGCACGTTTCAAACACTTGGGCATTCCAAGCCTCACAGCTTGCCTAAATGACAACAAAAGGTTCAAGCCAAAGCGCCTGATCGGCTTCTCAAAGGACATAGGCTTTCGGTAATGTCGAGTGAGGCACCAGCAACGAAAAGGAGCTTCTGAGCCTCCAGGTATACTTCGAACCTCTTTTTGATTTAGAGCTTTCCATATTTTACTTAGTCTAAGAGATAGCTAATATACAATTATAAGATTATAGAGCTTGTAAGCGACTATCAATTACATGACAAAAAGACTACCATTGGATTGAAGTCGAAGCTTTTAACTAGCCATACAATTGGGAACTTTTTTTCTATAAAGGTTAAAGAAAGTATGTCAACAATACATTTATGAACGTTAAAACATCCTCCCTCTCAATGAGCAGCATATCGGGGTGGTTAACTAACATATACCTTAATTGTATGCAGCAATTCATTTGTTCTTCTGTATACTAAGCACATTGATCATTGCAAAATCTGGATACATATAAGAACATTACAACCATTCTTTCTACTTGAAATGATATTTGATAAATTCTAGTCCTACTGTTAAGTTAATGAGGGTCGATTTGCGGGCCTCATATCATATGTTTCTTGGATTTTCAGTTTATTTTTATATTTTTAGAATTCTCCAATGAGATTGGAAAGGCCACTAATTTATCATCTTGACGTTGGTGCCATGTATCCCAATATAATTTTAACAAATAGGTTGCAACCCTGTGCAATTGTGGATGAAACTATTTGTGCTGCTTGTGATTTCAATAGACCTGGAGCATCTTGCCAAAGGAATATGGCATGGATGATGCGTGAGGAATACAGTAAGTTTTCACAAATCTAATATTGAATTACTATATCTATTCGGATTAATTCAGCATTTCTCATTCTTTCAGTATTCGGGACCCAATTTTAAATAACAATATTTATGGCGCCCCTCCACACTTCTTTTTCATCTAATATTAAAATATGACATATATTATATATTATGTATAAAGTTTATGTTAGTGTCCTAGACATTGATCATAAGATCATAATACAGATTTTAGCATAGATTTTCAGAATTACCAAGAAGCGATGAATTTATTGAAACTTGTCAAGGGCTTCTCTATACCTACTGCATGCTCTTGTAACATTTTCATTGCTCACAGCTTGCGTTACTTTTGTTGTTATAAACATTATACGATATAAACTTACCAACTTCTTTTTGTGAATAATTTTCTTTGTAAGATATTTTGTCATATTATCTTTGAGTAGAAATATTTACATATTATATTTCATAGTTTTGTATGTACTTGTTGGTGACATACTGGGTTCCTGGAATTTATTTAGCACAGTTTATTTTATCCTTTTGTTGAACTATTTTTATATAAACAAATTGAATGTTTGGTTTATTTTCTTTTGAGGTTAAGTCTTGGTCTAAAGGAGGCAAGCATTATTTGAAATTTGCCAGACGTGGTATAACTGGTTGCAGAATTATGTTGCTTGTAAAAGCCAAGTTGCTTCCCCTTAGAAGGTTAGAGCCACATCTAGTTAACCGTTCACTAATTAGGTTATTCGTGCAGTATTTTGTAAATTTTGCGGATATTGATTTTTTGTTGTCCGATGAAAGGTTGTTTTGATGAGTGATTTGTTAGCTGTCGTCATGACGTGTGACCCGATTTTGCTCAAGAAGTTTACTGCTAACTTCATTCATATTTTCCTTTTGACTGTTAACCGATGTGGAATTTTTCATTATGGATTTGATTATAAATTTTTAAATTTGGCTGCAAATTCTATATTTGCGGAAGTCGGGATATTTCCGACTGAGAAATTGACGATTGGAGAGGTAGTTACCTTGTTCTTTTGGTCAGCGACCGTGGTAGCGCTAAGATCAATTTCTCCAGAGATTTTTGAAAAGCGGTATTTAGCCGGCCTAAGGAACCTTCCGCCGATTTCAAAAATACTGGAATATTAATTTGTTAATTGAACATTCAAGAAGAAGTTGATATAAGTTCCCTTCGTTAAAAAGGAAGGGACCTAGCTTTGGACATAGGACCTTTATTGGGGCTTAAAACTTAGACGACTTTAATTGGGATTTAACGTCAAACTTTGCTTTTTGGAGCTACCTAGTCGGGGACAATTAACAGAACGAACTTCTTTAATTCGTAACCTCATTCCACGAATGTGGTCCTGTTTGTATTCTCCTGACAAGTGGGGAGTCTCATATGTTGTTAAAGGTCAGATCCACTCACATTACTTTTTTGTTGTAAAATTTACTTTATTATGTTCTGTAAACCAAAAACTCATGAGTTTTGCGGGTAACCTTTTTTTACCTGTTTTTTTATAATTTCAAATATAAATCATTGTATTTTATTTTCAACAAGTAGCTTTATTCCTAAAAATACCTCAACCTATTTCTATACTTTTCTCAGTTTAGGTTAAAAAACTGAGTGGCGCCCCATTTGGAACTTGAAAGCATACAAAATTTCTGTACATATTAAACACAGCAAAATCTTGCAACAAACCCTGACAACACACATTAACATGATGAGCTTAATCGGAGCCCAAAAGCTTTTCTTTCATAGTCACTTCATGGAATCCCATTTATATGTTAGATCATAGTAAAAGACCATAATTCATCACTCATTACAATTGATTGGATTATACTTCCTCTCACAACATTGTGAAGCTACTTTTGCATTGTGTTGAGAATTTGAGGCACCCATCTTGTACTAATTTTTGACATATTCAAATACTCAAGTAAAATCATTAGAACACTAGTTTTGGAAATGCCCGCCTGTGTCAGTCATCACCATAGGACCTCCTCCATTGGGTCATCTTCTAATGATTCTCGTCATCAGCTAAACAACTTTTTCTTGTTAAAAATGATTTTCATTTGTGTTAGTGTTAATCAAAAAGTTAGTCAAAAATTTTATTACACCACTCAATTTGAGACAATTTTCAAAACAACTTGACTCGAGTGGTCGTTTGAGCTCTACTATAATAAAATGTATCGAAGCAGCAAGTTGAAAATTTGTTTAAAGCTTCTCTCTACCATATGAGACCAAGAAATCATGGACCGCACTATGTATCTGATATTGATTTGAAAGGTAGAACCTGAATCAATGCTTCTAATTTGCTTTCTGTCATAATCAAATATCATACAGTACACAGTCGACCAAGTTTCCAAAGATAAAATCAAGAAAATAATCGTAAAAATATCTTAATTTTGGATTTACTACTTCTAACATAATAATTTGTTTAAACATTTTGGTAGCAAATAACAATCGCTATTTAAAAACATTTTGTATTAAATACATCAACAAGCCTCGAGATTTCTTTGAACTAAAATAGAAGTCATATGAAGGGCAAACATTTTTCAAAACAAATTGGTGAATGAAAAAGCTTTACTTCTCTCTTGCCAGTGACAGCTCGTGGTAAAAAATATTAGATGCTCTACAATGTTTTTGATAAATTTTCATTGATTAAGTACAAAGTAAGCAGGGAAAGCAATATAATTAATTTTCTGATAACAATCCCAAATCCAATTATTTTTGGCACAAAAATATTGAGTAAATTTCCTTATGTAGCATTTCTTCGAGTTATACCAATTGTTTATATAAATATTTATATAAATATTTATATAAATATTTATATAAATCATATATAAATATTTATAAGATAAAGCTGCCCCTTATGTGTGTGCTAGGTTTAGAAACCCTGGACTATTCTACTGTGAATTTTTTATATTTACCTTTATGTTTCCAGTGCCTGCGTCTAGAAATGAATACCAAAGAATTCAACAACAGTTAGAAACCGAAAAGTTTCCTTCTGAATATCCAGGAGGACCTCCAAGAGCTTTTCATCAAATGTCAAGGATCGAACAAGCCGATCTTGAGAAAAAGAGACTGACAGTTTATTGTAGAAAAGTTTATAAAAAGCTAAAATGTACAAGAGTTGAAGAAAGAACCACCACAATTTGTCAAAAAGAAAACTCGTTTTATGTGGATACCGTAAGAGCATTCAGAGATAGAAGGTATCACATTTTTTCTTATTTCTTTATACTCTTACAACATAAAAGTTCGTAAAAAAAGATTTCATTTTAGTTTCATGTAAGCAAACTCATGGCAAATTATATTTTTTTATCAAAATCCAAGTAAGTGGGAATTTATTAAAATTGTACAAAAAATTGATTCGCATATTTCCCATTTTCAATCATCTATGACCAAAAATTATCTTTAAGACTATAATTCTACTAGCAAACCCGGCGAACTCCGTTTCGCCACCAGATGGCTTCGTTTTATGTAACATTTCGTTTGGTGATCAAAAGATGAAGAAAAATGTTTTTTTTTGTTTTATATTTGAAAAGGAAAAATTTTATTTCATTCCACAACAGTAATGAATTCATTTCGATCACAAAAATGAAGTGTTCTTTAGTTGAACTTCTCTAAGTAAATGAAAGTAATTCCAAAGTAAATACTAAATCGAAGCGTTATACGTGTCCGCAAATTATCCGTTTCATTGAAGTGCTCTTTGGTAAACCACATTTTTTGTTTTTCGGTCTGACGTTAACACAAACAAAGCGGATGGTATCCCAACTCGTGAACACGCAACGTATAACTGCCCATGTGAAAAACATGATTTTCTAAATTTATCCCGCAAACACTAAGCGATTGGCATTGCGAACTCGAAATTGCAATCGTTTGAATTCAAACGGAAGATCAGTCGGAATCATTGGTATTCGAGGAATACATACATTTTCACCTGCGTACTTTCCGGTAATAATGGTTGCCTCAATCAAATTCGGCATAAGTCTTTTTACCGAAAGTCGAGTACCGTTGCAAAGTCGCGGTGGATTCAAATTACGCAATATCATAATAACTGTACCAACTTTGAGTTGCAAGTTATCTGGTGGAAATCCTGGTAACTCAAGAGAGTTCAAAAACTCCGTTGGATAATTTACTACATCATCGGGATTTGTGAAATTCAGTGCGTGTAACTCATTATTCTTTACGGCAAGAATTGCTCGTTGACTTAACCAAGCATAATTCTGATAATTCTCACTAATGTTTGGGAAAACATTTTCAATAAGAGCTAATTGAGAGTCCACAAATCGGCAAAAGTAGTTGGTAAGAGTAATTAATTCAGATGTCGCATCAACTGGGACTTTTCCATTTCCAACAGCTAACAATTGTTTGGAAAATTGTGCAGCACTATGATCATTTTGAAGTTGAACTCTCATATTAGTGGTTAGCGATAATGTTTTTACGTTATTCCATAAAGGTGATGCCTTCAGGCAAGCATTCAATTCATCTGCAGGCGTTCCACGGGGAATTACTGGCAACGTCTGCCTGAAATTGCCTGCCACAATATCATCAAGCTGCCAAATATGTTGTTATTTCGCCGAAGATCCTTCAGTCAGTGTGAAGTTAAGTGCTTCAAGTGATTTCTTATGTGCCATTGTGCACTCATCCCAAACAATGAGCTTGCATTGCATCAACAATTTTCCCATTGCACTGGATCGGAAAATATTGCATTTTGGAATATCAATTGTGTTTAAATTGAGTGGCAACTTAAGCGCCATCTAGAAGAGTCGCCGTAATTCCAGATGATGCTAACGCCAAAGCTATGTCACATCTTGATCGACTTAAAATATTGGTTTGTAGTACATGCTATGTATCAGAGATAGCGCTGTATGTGAAAAAGATTTTCCCGCTTTTCTGTTGAAATTTTTCCTGAATTTTCTTTGCTATAAACCTCAAGGAGCCCGAGACCTTTCCAACGAATGCAAAACCGTGGAAATCGGTTCGTGCGTTCTGGAGTTACAGCGTCAGGAAGGAAAACCCGACTTATTTTTATATAGTAGATTTCATTCGTAAATAGGCTAAATAAATTATTCTTCTTTTCACTGTAACTTGGCCTTTGCCTATATGGTGACACAGTTATCGAATATTCTGGTGTAATTTTAAATGTTTTGAAGATATTAAAAATTTTAAGTGCGAAGTTATTAAACTTGATTTTTGGAATAATTATCAACCCCGGTGTGTTACAAATTGGTTACAGCTGTGGGGTTGTTTTTAAGAAAAGAAAGTATGCCAATTCAGAAATTTAAGTGAGTTGTTGATGAAGCTCAGAAAGGAGCTGGAGGAGGGTGTTGGTTATTTATTAAAAACTCGCCCATAAATTAATATGAACAAATTAGTTAAACACTACAGGAATGTGTAGTGTAATGTAAAGTAGTAAGGATTCTACCGTGAAGGCAATTAGAATTCGGTACACCTGACTGAAATATAGTTTATACAGATTGTAACATCAGTTTAGTAAAGTAATGTAATTTATGTAAGATTTATTTCAAGTGTATTAGTTAGTGTAATAAATCCGTGACATGCAGCATATGGTATTTATTCCTTCTTGAAGTTTGTAGACGTTCGATGGTAAAAATATAAGTAAATACAGGGTGCGGCAGCATAACTTCCTTTTTTAAAAAGTTCGCCATTTAGTCGGTAGATGTCGTAACGGAGTGCTAGTGGTCTCGTTCGAGAGGGGGGACTATAAAGTTTTGTCCCGGCATAGTTCAGTCGCCATCATGCGTTGGAACAGTGAGGAGCGTGCGTTTGCCGTTGAGGTTTACTTTTCGAGCGGATGTTCTGTGATCGCAACCCAGCGCGCCTTTCGGAATCGCTTTAATTTAGCCCCCTTGGCCCCTGTCCCGGACCGGAAATCAATTGTTACGTGGGTCACTACGTTCAGACAAACTGCAAGTGTGACAAGACGAAGAACTGGAGTCCCTCGGCCCATTAGATCACCGGAGAACATTGAGTTAGTTAGAACTTCAGTGTTGCGATCACCACGGCGTTCTGCGCGCAAACATGCGTCTGCCCTTGGACTTTCCGATCGTTCTGTGAGGAGAATACTTCATGATGATCTTCATTTTCATCCATACAAGATGGCAATTGTGCAGGAACTTTCTGAACGTGACTTCAATTCTCGGAGGAACGCGTGTGAGGTTTTTCTGGAAGTCGTTCCTGAGGACGCTATTGTTTTTTTTAGTGATGAAGCCCATTTTCATTTGTGTGGATCCGTAAACAAACAAAACATGCGCTACTGGGCTGATACCAATCCTCGACAATTGCATCAACGGCCTTTGCATTCACCTAAAGTCACAGTGTGGTGTGCAATTTACTCACGTGGAATTATTGGTCCCTGGTTCTTTGAGGAAAATGAAGTCACAGTGACAGTGAATTCGCACCGGTATGTAAACATGTTACAGGAATTTTTTTTCCCACGGCTAGATGAGTTGGACTTAGGGGACACTTGGTTCCAACAAGACGGAGCAACGGCACACACTTCAAGAACATCGATGGCTGTTTTGAAGGAACACTTCCCAGAGCGCCTTATCTCAATTAGGGGCGATTTGGAGTGGCCAGCCCGCTCTCCCGATTTGACCCCTTGTGATTATTTCCTATGGGGTTTTTTGAAATCCCGTGTGTATGTGAACCGTCCAAGGACCCTACAAGATTTGAAGACGAACATCCAGGAAGAAATTGCCAACATAACACCTGCTATGCTGGCAAGAGTCATGACAAACGCCAGAAATCGGTTTACTCAGTGTATGGAGAATGGGGGACGTCACCTAACTGATTTGATCTTCAAAACTCAGTAAAACAAAACTTTATGTATGTGCCTGTATTATAAAAAACGAATAAAAATTTTCTGATTCATACAATAAGTTTTATTAACTTTTGAAAAAAGGAAGTTATGCTGCCGCACCCTGTATGTAAACATCCACTTAATGGCGTTCCTGTAAGGTCTTTCCACATATAATACATGGTGACTGAAGGTACAAATAGGTACTGCATTGATAAGCATCAGATTGTAAGTATGGTATGCAAGATCTATTGAACGATGTTGCTTTAGATCTATTTAAAGGTGATTTGGCGTTTATGTTGCAAACTGTGAAGTTCTTCTAAGATATGTTGATGACAATGGATCTGTTCAAAGAAGGGCAATAATGATAATGATCTCAGAAAGAATATGGATAATTTGCAACGACTTATCTATAAAAAGTAGAAGGTATCAAACTGATAAGGATTAATTACGGACCGTGGGGCTGTAGATCCAGTACACATAAGCGGCGACGTTTCCATAAAGGTCATGGTTTTAACAACACTCTGAAGACGATTTCTTTGATGGGCAAGGGAAGCATCATCCATCTGCGCAAGTCGTATTAATTAAGCAGATGAGGCTATAGGATGATGTTTGTCTGCAAGAAAGTTAGGTCCATTCAGTCTTTGAAAATAAAATTGACGATGTCAATGATTGGGGATCCAATAGAATACACATCATGATCGTTTTGGGAGCTGGAGGCGAATGAATGCAACAGCTTCAAGATTGAAATGGATTATTTCAACAAATACTTAGAGACCTGTCTGTGTAACACGTCTAGATAGGTTATTCCTCTTTTCTGAGTAACTTGGTGTTTACTTATACGATTGTGCAGTTATTGAATATTCTGGAGTGTCCTTAAGTGTTCTGAAATATTCTAGGAATGTTATGAAGAACTTATAGTAATATTCAGGGCTCCTAATTGGCTATAAAAGCAGCACATGACAGGAATTCTCCAATAAATAGTTGAAATCTCAGTTTATTACATTGTTTCATTTAAATGGTGCCCTTTATTGTCCACGTTTTGGTACCAAACAATGTAGCTTTTCACATATGTTATATCGTATTTTTTACCCCAAGCCAAGCACATACCAAAAGCAATTTTTTGGCACAAGCTTTTTTATGCTAATCTATTTTTGATACAATCAAATCACTTAACTTGGTATCATGTTTATAAAAAATAAAAAAATAGGTATTCATTTTTTCCATTTCACCTGCTTACAACACGTTATAGAATGCTGTCTATAAGTCTACAAAATCTTTAACTAAATAATTCCAGATTATATATTGTTCTTTCTAGTATTACTGTTACCGTAAATACCCGAAATCCGTTATTATGCATAATAACTAGTTAGAATTCAACATAACTAGAGTATCGGTAATTACGCGTTCTCACTAGTAAGAACGTATGATTGCTATGAGGTTTAGGAAAAAAACCGAATTGAAACTTTTATCCAACTATTTATTGCAAGTTTCAGTTGAAACCGGTTTTCACAAAACTTACAGTATTGAATAACGAAATATTAAAATTTCTTTACACCTACAAATAATATTGTAGTTTATTTTTTTGGTATTCATCAATGATGTCACATACTTACGAATTAATGGTAAATTCACTTTATTTGCAGATGACACCAGAGTAAGCTGGAGTGGTCCAGATATACAAACTATGCATTCTACCATAGACAAAGATCTCATTATTATTAAGTCTTGGTCTGACGCGAACGGTTTCTGATTGAACACTGAGAAAACTTTAGTTCTATCCTATAAAGAAGCTTTATCAACTCCAAAACTCAACAGTGACTTATTATGAACCTCAAATTCGATCAAGTTTCTTGGTCTACATATTGACAGTGCCCTTCAATGGTCTCTACATGTAGAAAACTTGGCAAAAGAATTTTGCCATTAAATTTGTGTCTGAACAGATCAATTCTCGTACTGCTTTAACAACTTACTACTTGTTCGAATCGCATCTTCGCTATGATTTGCCTTTCTAGGGGTCTTGTATTTTGCACCTGTTCGAATCTATCTTAAATTACAAAAAAGAAGCTATTCGTTACGTATTTATGGCTTGAGTAGTAGAACGCATTGTGAATTATATTTTAAAAACACAAAATTTTAACTCTCCCCGATCTTTTCATTCTAGAATCCATTTGTTTGGTTCGCAAACGAGGCTTTGTATGGAGTTTGTGCCTGATGAAAGGCATTATTTTTCATAAATTTTACAAATGATTAACCTTCTGACCATTTTGCGGTTTTATTATTTGACATTCATGAAGCAATCATATATTCCACATCTTGATTGGTCCTCTCGACTGATCCTTGGCTCTGGCTGTGACTTGGTTTCCCGTTAATAATCTTAAATTCTGGTTTTAAAGATTTAAATTCATTTGCAACACAGTTCGCAAATTGTCGACCATTGTCACTCTGTGATATACAAGACGCTCCAAATGTCAAAAATATTTCGTTCAATCTATATGCAATTTCTTCAGCTCGTTTAGATGTTAAAGCTCTTAACAAAATTAACTGTGTCAAATGATCTATTATGAATTTATATTCTTCATTTGATTAGCTCTGCATATCGATAAGATCTACTTGTTATTGGCTGTTTAATTCATTGTATAAAATTGGTTTAGAAAGTAATCCCCTTTTCTTCTTCTTGCGCGTTGCGTTCTTACTGAAGATTTTAGTAAATAGCCGAATGAAAGTTTCAATTCAGTATTTTCCTGAAACTCTTGCTAGTAAGAACGCGAAATTACTGATACTCCTAGTTATTTCGGGTTTTTACTAGTTTTTATGTGTAATAACGGATTTCGGGTATATTACTTCAGCTTTAATTGTATAGTAACCTTTATAAATGTTATTGTTTGATATATAAATATTTAATGTCAACTGGTGATATTTTTAGATATGAATATAAAGGTTTATCAAAAAAAGCTAAACAGGCTGTAATGGATGCTATTAAAGGAGGAGATGCTTCCGAAATTAAATCGGCAAAAAATAGAGAAGTACTGTATGATTCCCTCCAACTAGCCCATAAATGTATTCTTAATTCATTCTATGGATACGTCATGAGAAAAGGGTAAGTTAAGTAAATATCCGTTTTTAATTCTTGCCTGTTCCAACTTTTCTAAGTATCCCTTCATGTAAACTTCTAATTTTTGAATGACTTTTCTATTTTAACATTCTGGTGCTCTTTTTTAGAGAAAATCACTTTGAGCACCTCACGATCCTAGCCCTGCAGCCTCATTTCTTGTTTTATCTCAAAGTTTCATCAACAAACAATGATGTGAGTTTGATGATACTAATGTAAAATCTGTATTAAATGATTTATTATAAACGGTGCTTCCATATTCGACCGAAAACCCTCTACCACAGAGAGATCTCAATAAATAATTCATTTTGTTATAGGAATACGAATCTTTACGGGGCCTAGTTACTGAGATATAGGGTGATCAAAATTTTGAATCAAAATAAAAAATTTGCCATAAATCAAGAACGCCTTTAAATTTTTTTTTTCAAATTTGGTGACCAATATGCTCCTTAATAAAGTAGTATTATGTCATAAAAAAACTTTGGAAAAATTTAACAAGTGGCGCGCTGTCAGGGTTAGTTGACACTTTTATCCCCCTATTTTTTACGCCACTGGAGCAAATTCTTTTTTAATTTTGTTTGAAATTACCTTATTATTTTTAGTTGAAAAACTAATAACTTTTTTTGGAGCTAAAATGAACGGTGTTGTAGAAATTTGTCTTTAAATAAAAATCTGCAAGCACGTAAGTAATTTACAAATTAAATAATTATCCATTTAATTTTGAATAATGATTAAGCGTAAGTAGTTCAAAACAAATAAAAATTATTCATAATCTCAATTTCAAATAAAAATGTATTACAATAATATGAAAATTGGAAATTAAAATAAAAATAATAATAGCACAAATTAAATTTTTGTAGAATGTACCGTTAAATATTAGACAACACATGTGGTTTCGACACGATGGGGTATCTGTTCATTTTGCTGCAGCGGCAAGAAATTACAAACGTTTTAGAGAAAAATGGATTGGTCTGAACAAGATCTCATAGCTAGAATTCAAGCTGGGGGGGCTGAATTCATTCAATCCCGTCCAGATTTATTCTCAAAGACACGTTTTTCAATGACAAAACGGTGTAATAAGTGTATTGAAGTAAGCGGCCAACAGTTTGAACAACTACTGTAACTTTGACAATTTTGTTATTGTTGTAATACAGTGTTATTTACATTTATTGAGATCTCTCTGTGGTAGAACGTTGTCGGTCGAATATAGAAACACCCTGTATGCATATAAAACAACTGCAAACAGTAGCTTATCACCCATACAGTCATCTGTTACAGTTATTAAAAAAACCAGTTGATTATTAGCTGAAGCCTTTCACATTCTCTATGATTTTTTTTAAATGCAAATCTTTAGTATTACAGACTTCTCTACTGTCTGGACAAAGTACTTACTTCCACTCTACTTAGATGTTTCAATGACCGTTGGCAAGTTTTTTATTACTGTATCTAACAGTGTAATGCCTTTTTATAATTTGTTCTACTTATTTTTCTATATGTTGGTTTAACTAAATATGTTTATTTTATTTATGTATTATCAGAGTTATATTCATACAATATTACAGAGAACAATTACAATGACATAGTTATCATGGACTAAGAATTATACTGTCTGACGCGCGTTTCGATAACCAAGTTATCGTCTTCAAAGACTGAAGGTAAACTAAAATCTAATAACTTGACTTATCTGTTTTATACTAAATTTTCCCACCAATAAGCCACCTCCCACGAAAAATT
This sequence comes from Diorhabda sublineata, assembly GCF_026230105.1. NCBI lineage: Eukaryota > Metazoa > Arthropoda > Insecta > Coleoptera > Chrysomelidae > Diorhabda > Diorhabda sublineata. The sequence goes on from NC_079476.1 coordinate 14,610,494, forward strand.
AATTCCATCGGGAAAACTCCTTGACGGGAATATTTATGTTTATTTTTTGACTACTAAACTAAAGAGTGGGCTGTAAGGAATTGGCCATTTGTCCCTATTTAAGCTACTCTTACATCTAGTAATTTCAATGCTCTCAAATGCATCCAATAATTTATTATTGGATACATTTTTTAACAATTTTACAATATTAATATTTATGCAATGATTGTAACTGGCAGCATTTGCCACGAAATGCAACAATTCTTGGTTTCAATTTCACATAAATATTTTTTTAGAGCTAGATGGCATAGCATGGAAATGGCGGGCATTGTATGTTACACAGGCGCCAATATTATAATGAAAGCGAGAGAAATAATAGAACAAGTGGGCAGGCCTCTTGAATTGGATACTGATGGAATATGGTGTATTTTACCAGCGTCGTTTCCAGAAAACTTCACTATTTTAACCAACCATGAAAAAAAGAAAAAATTCAATATCTCTTACCCCAACACCGTTTTAAACGCTATGGTTAAAGAATATTTTACAAACGATCAGTACCACGAATTGAAAAATCCGGAAACCATGGAATTCGAAATTCGACAAGAAAATTCTATTTTCTTTGAAGTAGATGGTCCTTATAAAGCAATGGTTTTACCTGCTAGTAAGGAAGAAGGAAAAAAATTGAAGAAGAGATATGCCGTTTTTAATTTCGATGGTTCTTTAGCTGAATTGAAAGGGTAAGCAATGTTTTTTATATTATTTTTTTATTTTGAATAAAAGTAATATATACCTGAATGGAAAAATATTTTCTATCCTTCATTAAGAAAAGTTGCAGCATGATAACTGATAACCTTCTTTCTTCTAGTTATAAAACATTTGATCGAATAATTTAATCACCTCAGTTTGATTTTAAAAGGAGGTATGGTACTACTTAGGGCATTATGAAGTACAAATAATCAATATGTGGAAGTAGTGTTTGTTTATGTCGAAGGAGCCTTCGACTCTCTAGATATAGTAAAATTTGATTTACTGGGAATAAACTTCGATACGATGCAAAGTATATGAAATAAAATGAAGGAATTCGAGGTCAGAAGAAATTCAGACCTGACTCCTAATGACCATGGAATGGAAATGGAATAGACATAACAAACGGACAGGTCACAAAAGAAAAACAATAAATAAAAAAATTCAATGTTATTAATTCAGATAAATTACAAATAAAACAAGGGACTAACATTTGATGAAATAAAATTTAATAAAACACATCAACAAAAATGTGAACAAAATTTATAAATATAATAATAAAAACAGCAGAAAAAATATGTGAAACAACAAAAATAGTCAGCATGCAGCACAAGAAAACAATTGAAGGGATTGGAGACAATACAATATGCAATTAAAAAGCAAAAACAATTGTATAAGAAATATCTAACAAGAGCACAATCTACACAACTACCAAAAAGAAAGGACAGTTGTTACAAAATTAACTTAGTAACAAAAACAGAAGTTGATTTTCCTACAAGGAAAATCAAAAAGTATTCTTTGGAGCCATTAAACTCGCAAGAAAAATAGAATAAAAGGCCTAAAAAAGATATAATAAAAAACGAAGATATTATCATGGAAAGATGGAGACAATATGTTACAAATCTTTTAGAATGAAAGGATATAAAAGAACTGGCAAACAAAGAGGCTAAAAGTAAGAGTAGCAGAAATCTAAAAAACAAGCAATGAAATCAGTACAAAAAAAACAACAAAAACCGAAAGTAGCGAAGGCACCAGGAATAAACCAAATAATGACGCAATTAGTAAAAGGGACAGAAATGGAAATAGCTGAGACACTAAAAATCGTAATGAACAAACTATATTATACAGAAAATTGGTAAATGAGAATGATTACATTAATATACAAAAGAGGGGATACAAGAAACTGCAACAATTAATATAATATAAAAATAAACATAAGACTAATTCTTTCTAGTTGTTACTTTTCCACCACACAATAAATACAATTGTGAGCTGTATAGAGAAGCTGTAAAAATTAATGTATGTAATTCTTAGCCACATTATAGATTATAGTTGCATTGCATCAGATGCTGCAGATACATAGGCTTCTAAATGGTTATTATCCATTGAATTTACCAAAAAAAAATATAGTATACGGATGTTAACACACGCGTTATCAAAAATTACTAAATATAAACGAATCAAAGTATAAGTTGTTCAAAATTCATAATGCCACTTAGAGTATATATGATTATTATAATAAGTTATTGAAAATCTACACAATATAACTACCAGAGGGACTTTTCGTGATCATATTTATATCTTTTGTATAGATTTGAAGTGAAAAGAAGAGGAGAGCTCCAGCTAATTAAAAACTTTCAATCTTCCGTGTTTGAAGCATTTCTTAAAGGTGATACATTAGAATCGTGTTATGCAGCTGTCGCTCAAATAGCAGACTATTGGTTAGACGTTCTATATTCGAAAGGTAGAAATTTGCCGGATTCTGAACTTTTCGGTCTCATTTCCGAAAATAAATCAATGTCTAAAAAATTGGAAGAGTATGGTGCACAAAAAAGTACTTCTATTAGTACTGCTAGACGTTTAGCGGAGTTTTTAGGTGATCAGATGGTAAAGGATGCGGGCTTAGCTTGTAAATATGTTATTTCGCGCAAACCAGACGGAGCCCCAGTAACAGAGAGGTAATGTTATAATTCAATAATTAAAACAAAATACAAATTCGAACAAATAAAGTATTCAATTAGATATTAAAAATGTTTATACCTGCCATAATATTAGCTACTCAGTAAAAAATCGAAAATACCATTTAAACAAGTTTCTACTATTTAAAACTATATTCAGCTGTAATGGAAATCTTTCTGAACCTGAACCCACCATTGCCTCATATTTTCGTACAAGGCGAAGCCATATCTGTATTTCATAGATTAATTTATAACCAACAATAACTTAAGAGGCATAGTATGATAATATGAACTCTAGGAAGCTGAAGAAGAAGTCGTAGATCTGAAATGAAACAAGGTAATGATATAGCTTCATCAACAAATCCAAAATGATTGTAACAAGTAGGGAAGACTGGAAAAGTGGTGCCTCTATACAAGCAGAAACAACCTGGTATGTGGGCTGATAGACGTAGAAAGACTTGAGAGCAGTGACAATAAAACAAGAGATAGCTTTTCCAGTAAACCAAACCAATGTCGCATTTATTTCATAGAAGATCCACTTTGGTATGGAAGAAATCATAAAGTATTATATATTCATAAACAGCTACGCTGCACTTTAGTAACACGATTCTGTCCAGGTTAATTCCAAGCTAAAATGGGATTGTGTGGTTGCTCTTAACACTCTAAGCCATATTAGTAGTCTTGGTGGTCTGGGTACCGGGCACGAGGGAATAGGGGCAAAAAAGAGGCAAAATGACTAAATTGCAAAATTCATACCTAAAAAAATGCGTCGTGTACAACTAAGCTATGGTGAAACGCATATATTGTTATCGCTGGTGACTTTGAAGATTTTTCCACCAGTCACGAACTGACCCAATTTATCGATGAATCAACCAGAGTCGCGGTGGTGACTTTGTTAGCCTCAAATCTAGTAGCGAAAATCATACAAACTTTGTTGTCTCAAAAAATACCTGCAAGCAGACCATAGATGCTTGCAAGGAACGATATTATGAGACAGTAATTCAAAAATTCCTCCGTTGACTGGAAAACATTGCACAATTGCAGTAATCTCAAAAGAGAAAGCGGATTTGTTGGATCGCATTTTTGCCTCAAATTCAACTCTTTATTCGCATGAAAAACTACCACACAGCCTTCCGGGTGTTGGTTGATGCGAGAAATAGAATTCTCAAATGCTTGGGCATCAATAAAACCACTGGCCCTGAAGAAATACCACCAATTTTATTGAAGAAATAGGCAGTTGAACTAACAAGTTCGCCTTGTAAACTCTTTCCTATTTTATAAAAGAGGTCTCTTCCCTGCAGATTGGAAACTTGTTTGGACTCAACTCATTCCAAAAAAAAAAGGAAAAAAGACGGTTCCCAACAACTAGCGTCTAATTGCTTTAGTCCCAGCCATTAAAAAGTCATGGAAAAAGTCGTTAACTAGCAAATCTTGAGATATCTTGAGCCAAAGAGTTCATATCAGAACAAGATTTTATCGATCAGGGGAAGAACTGCTGAGCATATTCTATGTTACTGCAATAGCTCGAGAATCGTATGGTTTCGGTAGTTGACGTAGGAAAGCTATTCTCAACGAAACACGGGAAGAATTCAATAACTAAGCAAATACATTCCATAAGAAGAGTAAAGTTAGATAATGGAATAGCCCACAAACTATTTTCATAATATATATAAATCTATCTATATATATGTTTCTTAAATGATTTTTAAAAGATAAATAAAATTTGACGTTTCGACTTCTCTTTAAGTCTTTATGAAAATATGAAATAAGAAATTAAAAAAATCTATCTATACAGACCATCATAAAACCCACGGTATCATGCTATAGTACAGCATCAACAAAATAAACATAGCTATTATATTATGAAGCTTCCATTGATGTGCTATGATCTCCTAGTTGCTTGAATACAAGAAGAAATCCACGCCATGTGAACGCAATATTTCAACCCGTAGAACCCCACCATTTAAGACAAATAAAAAAATATCGATCACCTAACCTCTGAAATAGTTGAACAATTGACAGAAGACTTCCAGCACTGTTTCAAACAATGGAAAGTTCGCATGAAGTGTTGTGGAGATAGAAACCTAATATCTATTTATTCATTTTTTTTAATTTACTCTAACTAGAAATTATATTTACAGAGCTATTCCTCTTGCAATTTTTCAAGCAGAAGAAACAATTCAAAAACATTACTTGAGAAAATGGTTAAGAGATACATCTCTTAATGAAATTGATATAAGAGACATTTTAGACTGGAGTTATTATATAGAGCGATTAGGAGGTGCTATTCAAAAAATTATAACTATACCAGCCGCAATGCAAGGGGTAAGTAAAATTAATAAACATGTAATTTATACAGGAAGCTTCATTAATAATTTTTATTTGTAAATTATATTTTAACTAATGAATCCAAATATGTAAAAACTATTTGTCCCCAGTACTTTCCAACTATTGTTATATTTGACGGGAAGTGTAGGTACTGTAGTAAGAATTTGAAAACATTAGACAATTTTGTATAAGTGAGAGCATTTACAGATTAAAATTTAATATTGTTTTGACTCTATAAATTCGAAAAAAAAACTTCAGACAATTATCCTGATAATAACATACATACATTTTGTTTTCTATTTTTAAATTTTAGGTGCCAAACCCGGTTCCTAGAGTTCGTCATCCGGATTGGTTACACAAAAAAATTTTAGAAAAAAATGACAATTTCAAACAAAGAAGAATCAGTGATATGTTTTCGGCAGCTACCAAAGTGAAACAAGCTGAAGATAATTCTACTGCTGATATAGAAGATGTGGGTACAAATAAAAATAAGTCCTCTTTTAAAATACCGTCTGTAGCTACCGTTACTAAGCGTAAGAGAGGATCTGACAAAGAAAATCAGTTTTCCGAAGAGGATTTGAATAAAACTTGGAGAGACATATTAGGAAATCCTCCTCCTATTGGAAATACTAGGGTAATCACTATATTTTTTTAAGCTATAACTAATGTTAATTTTTTTCATTAATAATCATCAAATTTTTATTAAATCTCTAAAATTTAGCTCTTTCACTGCGCATTCGAGAGTCGAGACTCGTGGTTCGTACAGTGTGCGGTCTGACAATGGAAAAGTATAATCGAAACAAGTTTTATTTTCATTAAGATCAATTCCCATTTCTATGCTTTTGAATCAATTTTCAGAGCACTTTTCCCCTCCGACTGAAGTAGTTCAAAAAAAAAACACTTTGGACGCAAAAGCGGCTTTTTCTAATGTTGACAATAGTTGACAACACTGTTTAATATATGGCCTATTAACTCGCCCTTCTCGCTGGTTGAAATACAATTGTTTGAGCAGCAATAAGAAATTGTCGTTATGAAAAATGACCCACTCCTTTGATGACTTTTTCGAATTCCTCCAGGGACCCTTGGCAAACAAATAGTTAATTGTCAAACGTTGCTCTAAAATCTTTAATATCAAGAAACAGACAACGATTTGCTTCAGTATTTTTTCCAAAAACAGTTTTTGTTAGATTTGACTCAATCTTGTAACCAAGTTACAGTCAAGTGCCCATACTTAGGACGGTGCCCTTAATGGGACATTTTGACATTTTTTTAGTGATTGGTAGCGATTGTACTTCATGCGTTTGCAACTAGCTTATATTAAACAAGTAAGTGTATGGCGTGTAACTACGAGAAATATAGTTATAAATATCTGGTATTTGTACAGTGTGTGGCGATTTAAATTCGGCATTAAAATCGGGTAAGATTTATAATCAAAATAACTTAATTCACCCACATTATGAGAGTAGCTTTATAAGTTTTCAGATTCCTAGGATTTTATGTGTATTATCTTTGCTCAATATCATAACTACAATTTTCTTATAATCGGTTTTCTAAACTGAGGACATCGTCCTAAGTTAGGATACTGTCCCAAGTTAGGATACTGTTGTTAATTTACAGTGGGTTTTGGGTTTGTAGTTGCAAATAAATTGAGTCCAATCTTGATCAATGTTCGATTTATTGAACAGGATTTCAAAGTGCGTTCAAATAACAATAATAACGGAATAACAATTTCGGAGCACGTTTTTCTTTCGCCTTTCTTTTCGCTTGTGTCACTATTACATGAAACTGTCAAAAAGGTGCTTATCGCCTACTAATTTTTAATAAAATCAGAATACATTAGTTCGATAGGGTCAAGGTTGGGTTGGGTTCGGGTCAGCTGTCAATTGATCAATTCTCAACAGATCTTTCCTTGATCAATTTACAGCGAAGTGTCTCAAAAACTTTTCTGTTGAGTGCTTTTGTGAAAATGTCTGCAATCTGTTTGCTGCTCTCGACGTGTTGCAGTATCACAGTGTTGCCGACGTGTTGCTGAATGTGTTTTCGTGGTATCTCAATGTGTCTCTTGCCTCTGGTTGTCTTTCCTTCATATGCATTCTGTAACATGTGAATCGCTGACATGTTGTCGATTTTCAGAGTGATCGGCTGATCACTTTCCAGGATACCAAGTTCCAGTGCGAGTCTCTTGATCCAGCACACATCTCCAATCACAGACACTGCGGCTCGGTACTCGGCTTCTGCGGTTGAAGTCGCTACCAAACGCTGCTTCTGTGAGTACCAGTCTCAGGTAGCTTGCAATCTTCTCAGGGGCCTCACTTTTCGTCTTCATGAAATAACAGCTTCGGTAGTGAGTGAAGTCGTTTCAACATGAGCCAATACTTTGCTCCTCCCAGGGATGGGATGTTCATCTCTCCAGTGTCGTTCAAATAACAATAATAACGGAATAACAATTTCGGAGCACGTTTTTCTTTTGCCTTTCTTTTCGCTTGTGTCACTATTACATGAAACTGTCAAAAGGTGCTTATCGCCTACTAATTTTTAATAAAATCAGAATACATTAGAATACATAATTACCAACTTTGAGTCTATATAAAACAAAAGTATAGTGTGAAGTTGGATAGGGTCAAGGTTGGGTTGGGTTCGGGTCAGCTGTCAATTGATCAATTCTCAACAGATACTGTGCCAAGTTAGGATATAATGTAATAATGTTCAATTACATACCTCATACATCATAGATTGCCTTTACTTTTATGGTTTTCTTTTTAGTCTAAGGTATGTCTAAAATGAGTCGACCAAAAGGAGGATTTCACGATTTTAAGAATACTTCATTAGATCGAGCTGCTGAAGCTGTGTGGGATGGGATGTTTTACCGACAATCTGAACAAAGATTTGGTGCTCCTAAATCGTCAATACAAAGAAAGGTATAAAATAAGCAACAAAATCCGTATGGCAGACCTCCAGTTTTTAATAAACTAGAAGAAAAACAGCTGTCTGATTGCTTAGCCTTAGCAGCTGAGTGGGGTTTTCCACTCACCGCTTTTGACGTAAGATGTATTGTAAAAAAATTTTTAGATAAAAAAGGTGTTGCTGAATCGCGTTTTAAAAACAACATGCCAGAAAAGAGGTGGATAAGAGGCTTTTTCAAGAGGCAAAGTCTTGACCTAAAAGCTCGCATGTGTCAACATCCATAACATCCAGAGAGCTAGGGCAGATGTGACTCCAGAAATGATAGAAGCCTACTTTCAGGAACTTTCTGAATCTTTAGAAGGTGTCCCGTTGGTCGCTCTTATCAATTATGATTAAACAAGCATACAAGATAATCCAGGAGCCAGTAAAGTTATTGTACGAGCAAGAATCCCGAAAGAATAATTGATCATTCAAAATCCAATTTCTCGGTCATGTTTGCTGGTACAGCAAATGGTGTTACTCTACCACCATATATCGTCTACAAAGCAGACAATTTATATGGTAGCTGGACAGAAGTCGCGCCACCAGGAGCTAGATATAATAGATCTAAGTCTGGATGGTTCGAAGGTAGTATTTTTTAAGATTGGTTTCAAACTGTTGCTTTGCCCAAAAAACGTGGCGATTGTCCAAAAGCAATAATTGGTGACAATCTTGCCAGTCATGTTTCAGTCAGTATTTTAAGCCAGTGTGTTGCGAATAACATTCGCTTTATACTTCCACCGCCAAATAGCACCCATTTATGTCAGCCCCTAGACTTCGCTTTTTTTAACCCATTAAAAACAATTTGGCGAATGGAGCTGACAGACTGGAAGATGAAAAACAAGGGATCTCTAAGAAAAGATCAATTTCGTTGGAAGAACTTGGGGATCATACACCTGAAAACTTGAAAGCAGGTTTTAAAAAAAATGGGATTGCACCACTTAACAAGAACAAAGTGCTCAACAGCATGCCTCAAGTTCCTCGAGAGCAAGGTGGCTCCACTTCAGCAGCAAATTGGACATCGTCACTAGAGGAATATATTAGGACCACATGTGAAAAGGAAACCAAAGTCAACCCAAGGAGAAAGAATATATCTGTAACACCTGGAATGAGTTTAGCTTAAAAAAATGTAATTGAGGATCTAAGAAAAAATGAGACTGAAGCCGCACAAAGCGAGGATAAAAACAAAAAGTAAACAATAAAACAGTTGAGGCTGGTGGAAGTAAGGAGACTGATGACACAAATGAGCCTCCTCTAGACAACCTTAAACCAATTATTACAAAAAAAAGGAAGCGAAAGGGCATTAACAATAAAAGGTATGATGATGACAGTGAAGACGAGAGTGATAACATATCACTGCATGACAGTTCATCATCAATTGGCTAAGATGATTTCACCATACTGTTCGACGATGATATAACAGAAGATATTGCAATCAATGAAGAGCCGCTGGTTGCAGACAGCGAAGTTAACTGATTCAGCCAATTTCTATCAACGAAATGAATAATTGTGAAGACCAGCTTACAACCTACACGAAAAACGATTTTGTTTTATCGAATTTATGATGCTGGAACAAAAAAACAATCAAAAAATGACTTCATAGGAAAAATAATGAGTGAGGAAAACGACAATTCTTGTTTCAAAGTCAGTTTTATGCGAAACCATATAGGGTTCAAAAATGTCTTTGTTTTTCCCATTATAGAGGACATTGACAACAATGTTTCGACAGATCGCATAAAGCAACTTGTTAAGCCCACTTGTGAGTCCAGAAGAAAATTCACTTTTAATTTATAGAAAATAGTTTTATTTGTATTTATAATAATATTCATTTTTTCTTTTTTTGTCAAGTTCTTATATATTTGTAACATTTTTTGTTAATAAAGCCTTAAAAAACTAGTTTTCTGAGCTTAAATATTTGTTGTTTTGAATTGTAAATAAAGTAACAGTTTATATGTTAATCTTTTAATGTCCCAAGTAAGCTAACAGCAGTCCTAACATGGTGCAAAGAATAAAATAAATGGTGTCCCAAGTTAGAGGGATTTGAGACAAAGATCGTTTTAGAAAATAAAAAAAATATATATAGTCTCTATGAAAAACTGAAGAGGTGGAGTTAAAATAGCAGTCGAGAACAATGTGTATAACTATCTATTATTATTTTATTTCATTTTTGTACCGCGTTTTTACCTTTGAAACTCGTAACTGTCTGTTACAAGTATGAACACTTGACTGTAGTTTTATTTCGGAGTCTTAGATTCATGTTTTGACACATGTGCAGATCTTACACACAGCAATTTGGACCTTTACGAATTTCGACCTGGAATGAACTTGAGCAAAGTTTGAATTCATTATACCATTTTTTACGATCTTGTAAAATGGTCCTTATCACTATATAAAATGTTATGTTAATTAAAGCACGATGATGTGGGTTTACAGATCAATCAATTTTTTATTGAGGAATTGATTTAACTGCATGAGTTACAAATAATTAACTGTCGTGGTTAATATTATATTCAAAAATGTGAACTTTACACAGGAAATATCAATGATTGTTAGAAACAGTGTTGCTAAAGCTAAAAATGTAATTAGTAACCCTGTAGAAAGGCTGAAAAGCCAAAAACAATTTTTGAAACGAACGAAAAATTTATAAACTTTGTATCAACTATTTATTAGATCGTCCTCACTGAAAACGAATAAAAAATATACTTTGTATACTCTTGAGTTGTTTTTTTTATTTACACTTATTTTTTTATTTCAATTTTTAAGGAAGAATTAATCGCATGGGTTCTGTTCCAAAAGAAAAAATGGCTGTTCCAATCTTTACAGAAAAATGTAGGTCATCAAAGTAAAAAGAAAAAAACTAATTCTAATATAGCAGTATTGCGATCATCAGCTCCAGGTACTCTTGGAGATTTTATTCAAAGGGCACAACGGTCGTTACTTACGACTTCATGGCAAGTTATTCAAATTGTACCGACAGCAGTTGCTGGTGAATTCAGACTATGGGCGTTGGTATGTAAAACAAATTATGAATTCTCATTATGTCGAAGCTAATAATTGATTTTTCAATTAAAATATCTGGTGTAAGATATTTTAATTGAACTCACTGTTTACAATTAGGAATCTTAACAAATAGTGACACTAATAATATTTGTATTTATATTGTTTAATTTATGTTGTCTCAAGTTATTGATAACACCGCAACAATTTTTATGTGCCCTTGATAACACTTGTCTCCTACTTACCTCGTCACAACTATTACTTGAATAAATAGATAGATAGATTTTATTGCATTAAAAGAATATACAATTCTTATTATAAGAAGTTCGGTCTTTACATACCAAAATGCTAAAACAAAACAACAACCATAATAAAGTAGGATAAAACTAATTCAATACATATACCTAATTTAACAAGAAAAAAGTGGAAACACATTAAGTATCTTATTCTTCAAGTACAAGGGCCCTCAGCTTGAAAGTATTAAGAAGATAATTCATAATTTTAGTTAATTTGATGAAGTCATTGGTGTTAAGAATATGTATTAATTGGTCAAAAATCAATTCTAAAAATATGCAACCCCCCTTAGTTCATTATACATTGGGCATTCTAAACATAGTGCATTAATGTTTCGGTCTCATGCAAGTTACATTAGGTTACAAGTTGCAGTCATATCTATTGTGTATTTTATACTTGGATAATATATTTTTAGAGTTTTGGAACTGCACAGTCTAATTTGGGATATTAATCTAATTATATATATTGGACAAGATTTATCCAAATAACTATTATCTTCAGACAAAAGTAAATAGTTTATATGATAAATGATAGTAGGAGTTAATTATTCTTTGTTAGTCATCTGCGATCAATTCTAATGTTATTTGAAAGGTGCTTGGGTTTATTGTGCAAGAACTCTAACCACAGATTATCACAACCGGTCGAAGTGGTGCTTAAGTTGACACAGAAAACTTTACACTGTGACTGTTGAGGGCTTTTAACATCAAGAACCATTGCATAGTTAATGAACTCTCATCCATGATTTTCACTTTATTTAACCACAACAACGCTAATTTAAATATTAAATTAGCCTAATGGTTTTCATTTCTACGCTCACCATATAATTAGGAGTACAAAGAGGAAGACCGTCAACCTTTTAAATAAGTGAAATTGTTGAAGTGAATCAGCATATCGTAATGCCCAGATTCCAATTCCATATGATAGAGAAGATAAAATGATAGAATTATAAAATTTAGATCGGTATATAATATTCATAACAGCAGCGGTATATTGAAGAGTCTTGGTTACTGTTCTTTTTGTCATCTTTAGAAATAAACACAGAGATGAAAAAGTGACCATTTAGTTTAATAGACATAAATGAGTGATCGTATATATTTTATAATAAGAATAATTTTAGGACTCACACCATCTTGATATAATTTAAGCCATAATAAATTATGATTAATACTATCAACACACAACCATTACTTTTTAATATACATGTCGAGAAAGGATATTTCATCATATGAAATAACAATGTGTTAAAAAAATAAGTTGAGTTGAAAACAAACTTTGTTTATATTTGAACTACTACAGACGAATGTATTTTGTCATTTTAAAGATGGAAAAACTTGTGTGTATTAGATTCTTTCAAATTAGACCCTCCTGAATTCTCATGATCATTCAGTGTAAATTGAATTAATATAAATACTTTGACGTTTAGTTATCTTGAATTTGGATATTTTCGGCAAATAATAAGTGTAGTTTAAATAATTTTGGAATCATTCTACAGAGCTCCATCACAATTATTAGTTCACATTCATCATACCAGATACTATCCAATCAAATAAAGTATCTAAAGGTCAATCTGGATAAAACACTTACCTGGAACAATCATCTAGACTAGATAATTTCCAAAGCTACTGCAACTATATGGACTTCTTGCAAGCTTATGGTCAAGCTTTGGGGAAGACTTGTAATATGATATACAGGTTTACTAAACAGTCATCAAACCCATGTAAACATACGCATCGCTCATTTAGTGACCGAAAACTAAACAAACAATAGATCAGAAAAAGCCTTACTTGATTGTGTAATAAGGGCCATAAAAACAGGCCCCAATACAGCCTTAAAGGCGCTGTTAAACCTACCTCTCCTTCACCTTCTTGTGAAAAATAGAGGCGTTTAGTGGCACGCACAGGCTAACTAAAATAGAATCTTCCCATTCGAAGTGGTAATCAATTGCCTCCAATCTGGGTCAATAAAGATCTTCTGCAAGCTCGAAATGTATCACTCTAGAACACAGATGGTGAGAAGCTGGCACGAGGGACCGGATTGGATATTTTTGGACCTAAATGCACTCACTATTTTTTAGGTAAAATGCTTACAATTAACCTATGGGCTCAGGAGTTTTTGATTAGAAACCTCGTTAGAAAGCACATTCACATTCACTTCGATAACCAAGCGGCCTTGACAGACTTAAAGGCTTTGAGTGCACTTCAAGCTCGCTTGGGAGTGTAAACAACAGCAATAGCTAACAAAAACAAAATAGGTAATCCTAATGTAATAATGAGAAAGTAGACATCTAACAAAAGGAGCAACAATTTCATATTTTGACCCCATGAGATGTCACATCAATAACGAACTGAATTGATGCCTGAAGGATCAGATTGAGTTTTACTGGGAGCTTCAAATTCACAGTAATAGAACTATTTCAATGATGGTATCAAGGACTATTCTCTCTATTCAAGGATAACATCGGGCAAACATTTCAGCAAAGTCGGGGTACTCATATTTTCACAACTACACCCAAATTCAATTTTATCAAACAACAGTAAATAAATGTTTTTCTTAACCTTTCTCACACTTTATAATTCTCTGAATATACTTGTTCTTGCAAACATATTGTAGCTATAAATTAGCCATATGACTAAAGGTTCCTTCTCGTATTGTATTTGTACTCGAAATCTGAATATTGATTTGAATGCACCAAAATTCGATGGTAGATGAAATTGTTAAAAACTCGAATTTCTTAAAACGATTATAATTTTTCTTAAATCAAATACAGTTCTTTTCCCCCAAATATTAAAATTTTAATACCAACCATATTTTGTCATTTATTTTTTAGTTTTCAGTTAATTAGAAAGATTTTTTAGGTTCAGAATGAGCTACACCTTGTAAAACTGGTTGTTCCCAGAATATTTTATGCCAATTTGCGTACCCCCAAAGTTGTCGAAGAGGGTGCACTTTTCAAAAAATGTAACCGAATGCTTCCTAGAGCTAGACAAGTTTTCAATTTATATATGTATTCTGTACCGGAAGAAGTTTATCAAGAACACGGGAAGTAAGTATACTTAGACTACAATTTGTCAGTGGCTTCAATGTATCATGCAATTATTTATTGGGTTCTCCACTTCTTATTTTGGATATCGGTGGTGACTCCAAATTCTCATCTTGGTGTTGACAGCTTCACATGTGCATTCCTTCTATGTTACAAAGACTGTCAAAGATATTCTAGTTTATTTACATTGCTCCATGTTGTCAGTTTCTGTCAAGTCTATGTTTTTTACAATTATTGAAACATCGAAATTTGTTTTCAATTTTTCATCGAGTATAGAAATTGTGTGTTCAAAATACTTGCATTTGGAGTATATACTTTATTAATAGCGTTGTGGTTTGATTCTCTCTAGACATTCAATATATTTAATATACATAACGTGAGTAATTAACAAAAAACTTTGTGAGCTCGAGAGAAAATTCGTGAAAAAGATCAGATTTGTGGTAAGCTAACTCAGGGGCTACATACCAACTCACAAGACTAATGTTGTTAACTAATTTCTAGCTTAAAACTAAGCAATCAACATATATCCCTAGCACAATTAAACTGACTATTTCAGTCGATTAGAGACATACAAAAAGAACCGTTGCGATGTGTTTTTCAAAATTTGCTCAAAAAAATTACCCAGAGAATGGATTTTTCGTTGGCGCGAATGTATTATTTCGGAAGTATTCTATTTACAAAGTGATACAATAGTTTGAATCGGTAATGCATAATAATTCAAGTTTTTCAAATCCACATTCCTTTTTTACACTGTAGTACTTCCAAATCTGTAAGATACTTGAATTAATTGTTCTTAGTTGTATGATGTCTTCAGGTCAATGAATTATGCATCAACTGATAGCTCTGAATTTAATGAGCCCCGATGACTCATATTTATTTTTTGAAATAATGCCGAGTTTTGTGCATTTATTGTAAATTAATAACATTCATCTTCTTTCAGGAAAATATTTTTGGACCAGTCTGATCCAAATGTAGAAGGAGTATATGAAACACAAGTTACTCCTTTGTTTAGAGCGTTAGTTAAAATTGGATGTGTTTGTAAGGTAATTTATTTTCTCATATTCCCGATTACAAAATCTTGGTCTTACCAATGAATCTAACGGTTGACCTCAATAGTGTTAATTGTAGCCCTCCATAAACTATTTAACTTTAAATAGATTTTACTTTAACCAACAGTTACAATACTCAAACGGTTGGTTAAGCTGATCAATTTTGAATCGCATATGTAGAAAATCATTTGAATTTCACTACATAAGCCTGACACAGATTTAGAATGAGAAGATATATTTATGTGCAAATAAAACGATTGAAATAAAGTAATATTTCCACCAACGTTTGAGACATGTATGTCATATATCAACTGTAACACTTACTTTCACATACCACTGTTACAAGCTCTATTTAGTTTTTCTCCTTTAATGAGGTTTTTTATGAGTACTCCAAGGGATGTACCTGGATTTTCTTTAAAACTGAGCTGAATATTTGTTGAAATCTCGTGGATACACTTTTTTTATTTTATTGCCTTCTATTCCCTTTAAATTTTTTTCCTTTTAATCTACTAATTTCCTTTTCCATACTTCAATCACTAGAAAATTGACTATTTCTATAGTCTATTTCAGAAATGTATAGAGCAATAAAATGGGGAATTCCGTCCAGTTCGGCTCAATGTTGGTGTCGGCCATAGGTGTAGGTTTTGAAATATTGTGTAGGGATTACTTAGTAGTAGTAGATTATACAGTTACGTTTCGCATTCAACAGGTACCGTTTAACCTTCTATTAGTGCCTCTAATTCCAACCCTATTCCAGATTCGGCTTAACCATGCGCCGTAAGGACAATGGTGCCTTAACCAAAATTTTTAGACCTTTATAAGTACATATATTTTTTAGTTTAGTTTGCTGTTAAGCCATAGTGTTCACAGTATTATAAGATTAGTAATAAAATGGCGACATTTACTCCAACGAAAGGATGTTCCAATAATTCTCCACTATGAATGAAAAACTTATTATTTTAAATGTACACGATTGCATAAAATACGATTACCCGAAACTTACTGTACAAGAAACTGTCCACCGATGTTCCCGAATGACTAGAGTTGGAAAGTCCACCGTTTTTAAATTATTGCGGGGAGAAAGATAGCAAGCCAAGTGGAACCTCCCAAGAAAAGTCCAGGCAGACCAGTAGAAGTCCTTGATGAAGACACCAATAGTGTAATTCAAAGAAAAGTTCACTCTTTTTAATTTAAAAAAAATACCCGCCCTAGATAAGATTTTAATAGAGCTTGGCCAGGATGACAGTATTCCGTTAATAACTAAAAAACTTTTATGGACCACTTTGAGAAATATGGATTTTGTCTGGGAAAAGCATTACTGTAAAGAACTTTTACTGGAAAGCGATGAAATTGTTTGCTGGCGACGAAAATACTTGAGAAGTTTAAAGCAGTACAGAATAGAGCAGAAGAAAATCTTTTATCTTGATGAGACGTGTATTAATGAAGGTTAAACAGTACCAAAAATGTATATCAACGGGTATTAAGGTGCCTTCAGGTAAAGGGAAAAGACTAATAATCGTCCATATTGGAAGCGAAGAAGGATTTTTAAAAGAAGGTTTGCTAACCTTTCAGTTGTGCCATACGGGAGATTACCACGAGGACATGGATTCGGATATTTTTAAAGACTATTTTGGGTAAATGATAAAATATCTTCCGGCTGATTCAGTAGTAGTTGTGGATAACGAAAGTTATAATTCTCGATGCATAGAGAAGACTCCAACTTGATCGTGGAGAAAACAAGAAATTATTGACTGGTTAACCACCAAAAATATTGAATTTGAAGATAATTTGAAAAAAAAAAGAACTATTAGCTATAGCAAATTGACACAAACATCGTTTTATGCAATACGCCGTGGAAGATATAGCAGAAAAACATAGTGTAACTGTGCTGCGCACACCGCCATATCATTTCGAAGTAAATCCTATAGAACTAATATAGGCGCAATTAAGAGGATTAGTAGCAAGACACAGCACGACATTCAAAATTAAAGACGTTAAGCTACTGTTTGATCAAGCCATTAAGGGGGTCCAGCATGTCATAAAAGAAGAGGAGAAAATGTGGGATCTTGACTACTTAATCGATCTGACCTTCGACCCGTTAATTATAACGTTAAGAGGAGATGACAGTTCCTCAGATAACGAAGAATATTATGATTTTTTATAATTTAATTTCTGTATAAGGTATTTTTTGTATAATGTTCAATAAAAAATAAGTGTACCTAATACTATGTACATAATGCCTAAGTATTCTATTAAAATAAAATTCTTGGCACAATATTTTCTGTGTTTGTGAATGGATAACAATAGACTAAACCCATATATTGACACCTACCCGGGTGGTACTACATTCACTTGCTAAAAAAAATTTTTACAATGATATCAAACCCAAACTATGAAAGTGGCTTAAAATATTCGTTGTGTCACTCTGTAGTTCCTTTGCAGACCTAATGAGATTTTATTACTCTATGCATTTCTGAAATAAACTTTAGGATCCTTAGTTTTACCGTTACGTCACATGGTAACCTATATGTAAACTCACGCTAGAAACTGAAAAATCTGAACCTACAGTATTAGTCCAAGTTCGAAAT
Source organism: Diorhabda sublineata (assembly GCF_026230105.1). Lineage (NCBI taxonomy): Eukaryota > Metazoa > Arthropoda > Insecta > Coleoptera > Chrysomelidae > Diorhabda > Diorhabda sublineata. Next base: position 14,628,414 of record NC_079476.1, read on the forward strand.
TCATATTTCAGTATCAAAATGGATAGTGTCGAGCAACGCGTAGTGTTTGACTCTTGCATTTAAAAATAAAGGCAAATTCACAAAGATTTAGTGCCTATATTAAGGGAAATTGAATACAATGGTAATTTTATGTTGTCGCGATCCTGGGACACTGAATGGCTCTAGTCCGTTGTCTAAAACTAACACTTAAAGGTTTTAAGAGAGGGTTCATATTGTTTCGTAGTATTTGGGTCTTGGCTCCTATTCCAATTTTAATATTTAGATATAACTCAAGTTCAATATTATACTACTGACACATTTTACTTCATTTACTGTTTTCTCTTAGATATCGTCTTCTTAAGCATAATTGTGCATTGTCTTCCTCAATGGGCTTACTTGCAAGTACAAGTACTACTTTTCTATTGTCGCGCATATATTTTTGTTTTGGTTAATTTGTAATAACTTGAATTCATTGAAAACATGAGTATAAATAGATGCTTTGAAAGCAAAGTGGTAACAAAATTTCAGGTCTCCTCTAGAGTGTCTAACATGGAAAGCTTTAACATGGAACAATTAGATAAAATTAGCATTGCTCGACAACCATATTTATTAAAAGATTCAGTCAAACATATCTACTTTTATCATCACAAACATATGTCGAAAGCTCAACACATGTTTGCATTATTTCTAACACCTGTTAAAAAAGCGATCATCATTGTTGTGGATACCGTAAAAACAAATTTGATGCCCAATATGACGAATTTGTATCAAGCAGAGAGATTGATCAAGTAAGTAGTAAATTATATTATTAAACATACTGGACAACAAATTAAGACCCTAAACGGAGATAACAAATATTTCGTTATTAAAAATGTTTTTTATAGAATGGAAAAAAATGCTGATGATGATCTACTTCCACCTGCAGAAGTAACGTTCGAAGTAAAAGTAGAAACTAGTATGACTCAAGTTTATAAAATACTACAGAAAACATTACAAAATTACAAAGACGAAAAGAAAGGGCCGACTCTTTTAGCTATCCAATCAACTATGGAAATAGGAGAATTACAGCACAACGTTTCTAACTTTATTGATTTTCCTCAGGTTCAAATTCACGTACAGGTACAACTTGTCTCGAAATCAGTTTTAAATGTTTACTCAATTTGTCTAATTTGGTATATAAATTTGTTTTAGGACATAGATGAACTTTACAATGTCATTGATTGGCAAAAAATCGGAGCTAGAGCGATTGTACGACATTATTTAAACAGTGAAAGAGTTTTGGAATTGATGGCCGAACAATGTAGATATTTTCATGTGCCACTCGGTAACATGCCTTCTGATCCAGCTATCTTTGGATCCGACATCTTTTTCGCTAGACATTTAATCAATCACAATCACGTACTTTGGTTTTCGACAACTGATAAGCCGGATCTTGGAGGAAGTCAAGAAAATGATGCGAGGTAAAAAATATCACACAAGATATTTACACTTATTCGGATTTATTCTCTTGATTTTTTAAATTTGATTTTTAATTTGACAAAATTAAATGATGTATGTATGGATTTTGGGTCTCGAATGCACTGTGACCTAAATAATCTATTGTGTTTTCCTTTCCTACCGCGATACTGGAGAACACAGTGTTTACAGATGATAGATCAATACCACTCCTTTTAAAAAGTCTAGAATGTGGGATGACTTTAATGGTTTAGTGCTCTGTAGTTTCTTAGTGTTTCACACTTCGAGAGATAGGGGATAGAGGTTGTGCAACAAAATCTGCACGCCGCATTATCTGCTATGAGTCTTTGCCTGTCTCAGACTTTGTAAATTGTTCCAATAATTGGTTTTGCTCCTATCTACCTTGTTATCTAGTGCTTTTTCCATTGTTCTGTAGCTGATACCACAGAAGGGCTCGGATTCCATGGAAGGGCTTGGCTGCCCCCGCTTTAGCGAACTTATCAGCTATTTCATTTCCCTTCGTTCCAATGTGTCCCGGAATCCATTGTAGGGTATTTTATTTTTCTTGCCTAGCTTGTTTAATATTTCTAGGCAATACCAAACGAGTTTGGATTTTATGATATTGGAGCTCCAATGGTTGCTTGACTATCGGATGCCTGACAGGATGATAATCTCCTGTTTACAATAATTCCTCTCTAGATTGAACTTAAAGAATTTTTCAATTGCATAAATTTCTGCTTGAAAAATGCTTGGATCGCTGCCCAGGCTGTCAAATGTTTGGTTCTAGACCCGTACACTCCTATTCCAGTTCGGTCTGCTGTTTTTGATCTATCCGTATACCATTTCATAGTATTTCTGTTCATTCCTTGTATTGTGCTTTGATCCCATTTGCTTTTACAGTTTATTATTGAGGTTTTTTTCAAAGCTAAACTTTTTTGATAAGGCATGTCCTAGGATCGGTCATTATTTAGGAACAGGTTTTCTTTCATGATTCCGTCTCTGAACATTCTAAGTGATTTTTTTCTCTGTCACGCTCTCACTTCTAGTGCAGCTGAAATAATAATTGATACTATATCCCCTTGAAATTTCAGGTGATCATAAAGTTACGCTGGTGAAGAGGAGGTTAACTAATTTTTGAGTTTTTAATGATAAACTCACTAAATTGCATCCAATTAAAAACTTAATTAATGAATAATTTTAAACCGGTGTGAAGGCTCGAATGTTAATTGATAAATTTATTCATATATTATAAATAATTCATGAAAATTTACAATGCCACCTTTTGAGGAATTGGTTTCATCAGTAAATATTGTTATTACTTTTGAAAACCAGTAGCGTTACTAACAACAAAGGTAAGGTATAATTAGTTTCCATTTATAAGAAACTCAACGCCCTGTAACTAGTTGGTTTTACTTAGGTTGATACAATCAAGGGATCTGTAGATTGTTCCAGTAATTTCTTTTGTAGTGTTTTCTCATGCTGTTCTGATTCCACATAATGGCTTAGGTCCTATGAATGATATGTCTGTGTCTACTTTAGCATGTCTGATATTTCATTTCCCTCCACTCTTGAAACCCATTGGACAGTAACTACTCACCTAGCTCATTTAATTTGTGCAGACATTCCCAAATCAAATTGGATCATATTACATTGGAGCTTAAAGCTCTAGTGGCTATTTGTTCTGATATGTTCTGGTTTCCCAATCACGTCAGCATGTCCCATTTTTGGGATTCAGCTATGAAAGGAAATTCAAAAATCCCAAAGTAAACAAGTCTATGGGTATGTGGTATAACTCACATTTAATTGCAAACGCAATGTTCATTGTTTCTTTGATGTTTGTGTGTATTTAATATTATACTCATCTTATCACTACGTATTATAAAAAAAGTCCTCCTTCAACCTATCTTAGTGAATTAAATCACCCGTTTCATACTCAATACACTGTTTAGTTCCACTATAACAACACTCATAATTACACTGCATTGTCTGCTCACTCACCTCACTTCATTAGATCATCACTTGATAAATAGAGAAATTTTGTATATATATATATATATATATATATATATATATATATATATATATATATATATATATAAACCAATGTATTCAAATTTCTATGTGATACAAGTGCCGCCATTATCACATCAGCCTCTATGCAATATCCCCACCTATTCTCATCTCTTTCTCTTCATATAAATCTAATTAGCGCATGAGCCAGGGCGAAATGGTCGTAAATCAACTTCACTTTTCATCTATTGTATCATGTTTAGTTAGGTAACAACGACTTTGCAAAGTGAACTACCCGTCAGGGCGCTCTGCGTTTTACCTCTTATCGTTTTAAGAATAGTGAATGTGTAGCCTTTCCCAATGGACAGCTCACAATCACACAGGAAATATTCGACTGTTTTCTTTAGTTTCTTGCAGATACGACAAGAGCTAATTCACCGGACAGTAATCAGTGAGCATACCAGTAATTCGTTTTTGCTTAATGAAAGGACTGCTTGAGTCCATTAAGTAAAACAAAAAATAATTCTCTTCGATTGTTTCTGAGATCTTACTCCAGTTTATTATTTCCTCTTGTTTATGATCATGGTTTGACTACTTTTCGCATCAAAGTAATTTTGTTGTTTTATAAGAGTCAAGTGCTTAGAAAGCTGCTCTGCTGTCTGATATAAAATCTATATCTTTGCATTGTACGCAATTAGTTGCGCACGTACCAATTGCGTAAATTTTTTCGTTTAGAAATGGCAATAGTTTCTCTTAATTCAATTCAAACTATTAATAAAATGTACAATTTCAAATTCTTTGGTCAAATTAAGCGGAAACCACAATTTATACGAGCTAACTAGTAGATGTAAAAAATCGAACCCACTCCTTAGGTTTCAGATTGAAACCCCATAAATAAATAATAAAATTAGATAAACACTGCTTCCATAATTTGAAGTTTCGTAAACTTTTCTCTCACCCTATGTCATACACTTTGCCGTACAAACTTTTCTTGATATTATTTCCTCATTGCACACTTTTAATAATTTAATATTGGTTACTGCGTGATGTTGTTATTGTTTATTGCAAACTTGTTCTTCTTGAATGTCATGAACTTCTTTTAAGTAGATCAGCGAGTAAGGCCAATGATCGACTTCGGTAGGAAAATGGGCGATATAACCGCTTTATGGTACCTACAAGTTTGAGAAATCGACACTTGATTGGTCTGCGACTTCTTGACGCCGTAGTATGACTTGAATGGATGGTACGCTAGAAACTTATAGCAAAACGAAAAACTTCCACAAACCCTCTAATGGTCCAAAGTTATCCCCTGCTCATAACTACAGAAGCACATACAGTTTACAGATGATTGTTAAATCAATCTTAATGGAAACTATATATACAGTGCTTGTCAGATAAAAGTATCCACCTTTAATAACTTTTGTAATACTGGTATTTAGAAAAAATCCAAAAATACGTCAATTTATGTTGGAAGGGGCAAGCATTATGGCTTATTTAAACTTACTGGAAAAGCCACCCCCTCACCCCTAGCAGCATCCCCTTTATTTTTTTAAATTACTTTTCATATTTTTTATGTAAAATTTGGATACTCCTCTTTGAGCTGATTTCAAAAATGTATAATACTTGTAGGTTAAAGTGGTTAGTTTATGAAATTTTACTTATTATTTACTTTCACCTTATTTGCCTGTACTAAAATGGGTTGTACAACAGTTCAAACTCTTTAATCTTTTTAACTGTGCTATTTATTCTACTTAAAAAATCCAAACAACAAAAAACTCTACTTTTTATTAAAGTTTGACATTGTCAACTAGAATTTGTAGTCACTATTGATAGTGTAATTTGATGATACATTATTTATTTTGTTTCTCTGAAATGGTTTACTTTTGCAAGAAAGAATTGAAATTGTAGGTTTATACTACCAAAATAATAATTGTGCAAGAGCTGCTGCTAGAATATTTAACGAATTACATGACGAAAGACATGCAACTCATAAGTATGTAATTCAACTGATGGAGAAATTTACCACAACAGGGTCTGTTTGCAATAAAGTGCATAAGCGAGAGGGACTCGTAAATAACGAAGCAATCCAAGTGGCAATTTTAGGGCAAGTCAGCTTAGAGGCTCAACAACCCCAATCGTTGTCAACAATAAGTAGAGCGATCGGTGTTTCATCTTCTACAGTTTTCCGAGTTTTACATAAATTCAAGTACCACCCATACAAAGTTAAGTTGGTGCACGAGTTGAATGAAGATGATTTTGATCGTCGTCTAGAGTTTTGCGAATCAATGACGCAAATTATCAATAACAATCCATAATTGTTAAACAACATTTGCTTTTCTGATAAATGCTCATGGTCATTAAATGGCTTAGTAAGTAGGCATAATTGTAGATATTGGGCTGAAAGTGATCCACATATTATGCGTGAATTCCATACACAACATCCCCAAAAGTTAAACGTTTGGTGTGGTATCCTAGGTGACCACATTCTCGGACCTTTCTTCATCAACGGAAATTTAAATGGTGAATCATATCTTGAGTTACTCAGGGAAGGGGTTGACCCACGTATTACAACAATAATAGAAAATGATGATAACCTTTCCGAAGATTTACTGGTATTTCAACAAGACGGAGCTCCCCCACACTATGCTATGCCTGTCCGACAATTTTTAAACGAAACATTCCCCGCTCATTGGATAGGTAGAAGGGGGCAGATGATGGAGTGGCCACCTAGGTCACCGGATTTAACACCCCTAGACTTCTTTTTATGGGGGTATTTAAAAACAAAAGTTAATGCTACCCAACCAGAATCTCTGGATGATTTACGAGAGAGGATAGAAAATGAATGTCGACAATTAAATCCAGCCGTATTAAGCAATGTCAGAGAGGCATTTCAAAATAGATTATACCATTGTATGGAAGTGAATGGTACTCGTTTTGAACACTTATTGTAACTTCATAATAAATAGCACAGTTAAAAAGATTAAAGAGTTTGTAATACCAGTATTACAAAAGTTATTAAAGGTGGATACTTTTATCTGAAAAGCACTGTGTATATATATATATATATATATATATATATATATATATATATATATATATATATATATATATATATATATATATTGTTTTGGTATTAATAGTGTGTAATGTGTTTATTTTTATAAATTTTATTTTAAATAAAAACTTTACCTTCTTCCTTCAAAGCTATTATTTCAAAGTTAATCCATGTTCCATCCAATTTTAATCTTATTTCTTCAATATCTATTATGGCTTTATGTTTTTCTAGCTCATCATATCCTATTATTATTTCTGTCTCAATATCTGGAGCAATTAATACTTGTAAATTAAATTCTTTTCCCTTAATATTAGCGTTTATATTTATTAATCTATTAATTTCACATATTTTCTTTGAATTAGCACCTATTAAATTTATTTTTGGGATTTTAATAATTTTATTTGTAGGAGTATTTAATTTATCAACAAAATTTTTATTAATCATTGATGCTTCTGATCCAGTATCAATAAGTAATTTAGCTTCTAAATTGTTAATTAGCCCATTTATAATAATTAAACTATTATTCCCATCTGTGTCTATATTTTCATTTATTTTTATAAATTCATTTGGATTTTCATATTTACAAATATATAGATTTTGTTTATTTGATGTGTGCGTATTTAAAAATTTTCATTGTCATTCATTTGTTCAGTTGTCTGTCTTGTATTTTCCCTATATATTTGTGCTGTATGTAATCTTGTCTCATTTATATTTGTTACATCATCATCTCTGCTTTCTGATCTATTTCTTCTATCTTGATTGATTCTTTGAAAATTTACTCTTCTTGTCTCTTGATCTCCATTTCCTCTTTGCATATTTCCTTCAGAATTTCTACTCTCCAGTCCTTTATATTGTCTATTGTTCCTGTCATTATAATTATTTTGTCTGTATGAATCATTGTTGTTTCTATTGTTAGTATTAGTATTGTAGTTTCTGTTATTGTAATTATTGTTATTATTAATTTGTGCATTATTATTATAATTTCTATTATTATTAAATCTATTATTTGTCCAATTGTTATTTTGATTGTTGTTTCTCTGATTATTTTCATTGTTTATATAATTTGTTCTTATATTTTGTTGTGAATTTTCATGTCTGATCAAATTTCTCTCTACTCTTTGTAGATACATAGATAATTGATCCAATTTTCTTATATTTTGTATTGCAATGGTCTCAGCCAATTCTGCCTTGAAATGCCTTGCTATGAACATAACGATTTCCTCCTCAGGGATTGGTGGTTCCAGATATTGTGTCATCGCATGTAGTTGGATTGCATAATTGTTCAAACTATGGCTTCTATTTTCATCAAACTTTCCGAAATATAATTGTTCCCTGATGGTTGATTGAGTATTTTCCCCCCAGAAATATTGTAAAAATGCCGTTTCAAAATCTTGAAAATCCGACATATCTTTTTCCCTGGCAGAAAACCATATTAACGCATGATTTTCTAAATGATCTCTTATTATTTCCTTTATGTCTTCAATATTATTTATTCCTCTTATTCGATTTTTCAAAATTCTTATGAATATTTTTGGATGTATTTTTTTAATATTTCCGTCAAATTTTTGACTAGTTGCTCCATAAATTGTTTTTACTCCTCCAACATATTCCATACTCATTCCTTTTTTCTCAATTTGTTCTATTTTTCCTTGTATGTTCTTTATTTCCATTTTAAATTCCCTTTTTGTTTTATAATTCTCTTCTTCTGCTATCTTAAAATTCATTTTTATTTCTTTGTTCATCTCTTCCTCCATATCTTGTATATTTTTATTCGTTTTCATTATTTCTCTATCTAATTTCTTTATCTTCTCAGTATTTATTTCTATTTTCTTACTATTCCCACCAATTTCCATTTTTAATTCATTTTCATTTTTCTTAATATTTTCCATTTCTCTAGATTGTATTTTTTTCACTTCCATTAATCCTCCTAACATTTCATCTCGAATTTCTTGTTTTGTCTCTTGTATTTTGTTTTCGGCATAGCTTCTTACTTCTTCCAATTGTTTTCTCATATCTTCTATTTTCTCTTCCATTCTTTGACTATTTGTATTCATTTCTCGTTTTAGTTCTTCTTTAGATTCATCCATTTTTTTTATCATAATCTGGAACATACTCATTATATCCATCCTCTCTTTCTTTTTCTGTGAATTTTCTGCTGTTTGATTTTCTATCATTTCTTCTTCATCTGATTCTCCTTCTGCTCTTATTTGTTTCCCATCTCCGAGTGTCATTCCTTTTTCCATTTTTCTTGTTTAAATTTGTTATTACTGTAAACTCTTCAATGCCAAATTTTGTTATGTCCAATTTTTTTTTATGCCCAATTTTTATATATGCCCCACGTTGGGCGCCATATTGTTTTGGTATTAATAGTGTGTAATGTGTTTATTTTTATAAATTTTATTTTAAATAAAATCAGATTTTAATTTGGGCGCCATTAATAATTATTTGAATTTCTTTATTTTATTATGTTATTATTATTTTTTTTATTCTCAGGGTATTATATTGTGAGGTCAAATTAAAAAATTTTATTGCGATAAATTGTTATGGTTATAAGGTCAGATTATAATAGTTTTAAGACCGGGTCTGTTCTTTATAATGAATAAAATATTCAAAATATACAATTTCTTAACTAGCTATTACATTTATTTTATTTTACAAACATTCATTCATTCATTCATACTCATAATTACATTCATAAAACTAAATTATATGGAAATGTGAACTCAAATATTATATACTAAAAGAAATACTTAAACTTAATAGAACAGTACCTTAAGTGTTTGTTATGTTGTAATTTTTAATTTTTTTTTTTTAATTGGAAATTGTTACGGCCTTGCAGAATAAACAGATACTCCGCTGTAGTTCCACTCCTGTTCTTTTCCTTTTCACAACTTCTTTATCTTGGAGATTGTCCCTTTGTGAGTATTCTCACTTATTTCACTTTATTTAATTGTTTTCACTAATTTCTTATTACTACACTTATACAATTATTAATTATCAATCCTTTGAATATTTTATGCCTTTTTTATCAAGATTTTAATTTTTTTAAATTTCAATTAAAATTATTTTACTCTTTTTTCTCTTGCCAAAAAAAATTTTTTTTCTCGTTGTTGATTTTTTTTTCCTTCCTTTTTTTTTAAACAAACTTTTTTTTTCTTTTAACCAATGATATTTATTTTAAAAGTTAGTTACTAAATTGTCATTTCTAAATTTTTAAATTATTGTGACTTTATTCAAATAATATTATTCTATAATTTCTTTGTTGTATTTATTTCATTCCTATGTTATTAATTTTATCATTGCAGTTGTCAAAATTTTATATTTTATCATTTATAACCTTAAAATTTATGTTGGTATGTCACACAAATTTTTGAAGTTGGTGCTCCTGTTTTTATCTGTCAATTTATGGATTAAATTCTTTGATTATACAGGATTTGTCAAAATTAAATAATAATTTAGAATATAGTGTTGGCCAAAACTTAATATAAAGAATGTTATTTATTTTATTGTGATAAACTGCTCTAAATAACCGAATAACAGAACTGAACTTATTGCTTTATTTATATCTTATTATTATTTAATAATTTATTTTGAATATATTCATACCATAACAATATATATATATATATATATATATATATATATATATATATATATATATATATATATATACGATTTGAACAGGTGTGTACTAAAAAACGAGTGGCGTTTGGATGAGGATTGTGAATTGCTTGAGGTGGGGTTTATTTGAATAAAAAAACTGAGCAAGTTAGAAAGCACTATTATGTAGTGACCAACAAGGATTCCTCGAATTGATTCCAGAAGTTAATCCACAAAAATATTCCAGGAGCTGAAGGTGGCACTTGAAGAAGAACAAGAAGATATATGTAAATAGTTTAGCAAAACAACAATATCAACAAGAACAAGATGGAACTTGAAATAAGGGCACGTGTAGTAGCAGTACAAGCTACTTAGTAAAGTTTTTTTAACCAATTTTCCTCCAAAATTTATTATCTCAAAATTGAGAAATTCCATTTGACTGTTTTTCATTGTATAAGATGAAAAAAGTCATCATATGTAACTTTAGATTATTTTTTAATTAATGGGTTTAAAGGTTATTGTTTATTATTCTTAAATTTTAATTTATCAGTCAACAACGAAAAACAATCAGAATTGAATATTTTTAGACTACTGGCGGAAAATCAAGAAGGATCTTCAGAAGTTTGTAATGTACCAGGATGGTATTCTTCAGTATGTGTAGAATTGGATGTTGACAGTTTAGCAATAAACACTCTATTACAATCGCACCACGTTACTGATATAGAAGGAATGAGCAACGTTACAGCCTTCGACGCATCAGAAATAGCATCAATTAATAGTATGATATCTGGAAATCAAAATATGACAAGCTATGATGAAACTAGCAGATGCGCGGAATCTTTTAAAATTCTGAGATCAATGGCAGTGGCTTGGATGAGGGATATTTCGATTCACAGAAATGTGTTTGCCGATTTTCAAGTTATTCATTTCTACAGGTAAAATATGACAGAAAATGTTAACCAAAATAAGACGTGCATTATTGTAAAGCGAATAATCGTTTAATTAATTTAGTTTACTTCACGATTTCTTTACAGATGGATGAGATCCCCAAAGGCTTATTTATATGATCCCGCTCTTTTGCGTACTCTACAAAACCTTATGAAAAAACTGTTTTTGCAACTAGTTGCCGAATTTAAACGACTCGGATGTATGATTATCTATGCCAATTTCAACAAAATCATCATCTGTTCGAAAAAAACCACGGTAGAAGACGCCATTGCTAATGTTGAATTCGTGGTAACGTCAATACGTAATAAAGAACTTTTCCATTCATTGGAAATAACGTATAGGTAAGTCCAATGCATTGTAATATCTGTATAAATAGTTATCCAAAAAGCATGAGTGAAAAAAATATTTTATTTGGTATATTACAACAAAGTGTGATGAAAAAAGTCTAGTCCTTGGCTAGTAATGCTCTCACTCCAACTAATGAGTAAGGCGGATGTGGGCAGACAGGAAGATTTTTATCGATTAAAAATTCGCGACCAGAGGATAGTTATGGCACGTTGCATTGTTATGATAAAGAAGAAAGTCTTTGGCCCATTTCTCAGGTTTCTTTATTTGCACGCCATTTTACAAAAGCTCATGTTCCCTCCTGTATAATTTGCAGTGTACAGCTGGAACGAACTCTGGTCGCACTAGGGTAAATCAGGTAAACGAGCCCCTGTAGATAACGTATCCAAGTAAACTAACCTAATGTATTTTGTATTTTATCCTTACGGCTCAACGAAACAAGTGTGGCGATATAAACAACACAGTGCCAGTTTTAATTTGTTTTGAGTGACAAAAACTTATTAAAAGGTATGTATAACAACGTGAACTTGATTTGTATTTGTTTTTACGTCGAATTAAAGTATTCGCTTCATTTTTGTACATTCTGAATGTTTAATTTTGAATTCTAGACGTTTGTATGCTTAAAATTACGTTTCTTGGAGTACATTACCTTAAATATTGGCTAATGTGCCCTAATTTTGTTCAGGTTTTATGTGGATTATTTTTAATTTGTTTCTATGCATTTCTATAATGAACGGCAAAAAATACGATAAAAAGGTAGATTACGAAGATACATCGTGTGGTACTGGAATACCAAAAAGAACATTGGTAGACTTTCAGAATTAGGATATAAAAATGAATGAGACTTCTAGCTCAAATTGAGGGTCTCGAATCTATTGGATTTGCTTTGGACCAATCGAACTGACTTTGTAGATAAATTGGGATTGCCACATCGATTCAATAATGAGAAAAAAAACAAGCAGGACAGGATTGATTTCAAGAGTTTATGAATAGGCGCCCAAAACTAAGTAAACGAAAAGCGGAAGACTTATTGCTAGCGACAGGATGTCGATTAATATTTTGAAATCATGTTGAATGTACTAACTGATAATGATTTGTAAACCGGAAAAAATCTTTAACAGGGGCGAGAGCGGTATTCAAGTTAACAATAAAACTGGACGTATACTAGCTAAAATGTGTTAATACTGTAACCAGCACTGAAAAAGTTGAAAATTCTTCCCAATGCCACTTTTCTTCCGCTTATTTTAAGGAATAATTCAAAACACTCAAATTTTCGGATCAGATGTGTTTATGAATAAAAAATCATCTTACAACAACGCCAAGCTCTTTCTAAACTGGATTAGAGATCATTTCATTCCATGAGACTTTATCTAGATGGTTTTTTCTTTCATTCCAAGTCATATAAAATGCTACAGTTGGCTAATGAAAATTATTTTTGTCTACCCAGCCATACTACTAGGCCCTCTGACCATTAAGCACAATATTTTTTTTTGGCCATAAAAAATTATATGTCTACAGAAGTCACCATTAATTTATTAACAAAGAAAAGCCTTCAAGTCGATACCACATTTCAAAAATGATTGGTGATGTTTGGTATAAATCTGCAGTACAGGCAATTGGCTTTTCAGGATTATCCCTTTGGTCCTTATAGTAGTCCTGAATACTTAGCATATCTAATGCATCGGTTAGGAACAGTGATGATCATTTACAACAAATAAATATTTATCCACAGTCAATTCATAATACAAATGAACTTTTTTCGCCAAGTACCTCCACATGTTCAATAAATCAAAATATGCAAATGCCTAATAAACCAAATACGTCATCTGTTTTTTCACAAAAAGAAACACCAACAAACAAAGTCACAAGAGAAAAAGTTGATACTACATTATCAAAACATAAGAATTTTTAAAAAACTCCTTCATCAGAATGTGAAGAAGAGCTACAGCTCAGCGATTCTAGTGAATAATGTTCCAATGAAAATTACAACACTTGTATTGAATGTCACAAATCTTGTATTCAGTGTTTGCAGTGTTATGTCTGGTTACAAAAAGATTATACAAACTTTTCATAGAAATACAAGTGTGGTGGAAAAATAAAAGAAAGAAGAAAACAAAAAAAATAAGAGGTTTTACTGGGGTATATAAGACTGATGTATCCGTATAATGTGCCCCACCCCAGATTTTAGGAAATTTCAATTCCTCAAATGGTGGGTCACGAGACCCAGTTCTCCCATATGTCCTCAAAATTAAAGAAAAAAATGTTCGACGGGCTTTTTTAGGGAGAATGATTAATTGGTTTTCCATTGAGAACTCCGAATATTTTACTATACAGATTTTAACATTTCATGAGCTTCTTTGACACTCCTATCATGATGACACTGCACACACGATCCAACCAAAGCGGCTATAGTGGTTGACTGACAAGTGGAAACGATCTCAAATTTGTCACTGTTTATCAAGACATGAAGATATGAGAGATTATAGCAGAATAAGATACGGCGTAATTGCTACTATAAAAATTCATTACTCTAATTTTTTATCACACCTCGTACCAAACATCCCATAATTCTTTCACAACTTACGTCTTTTGGTATTCCTTCAGATGTTTCTATAGTCAGCTTTGTACTTTTCATGTATTCCTCATCTTTTCTAATTATTATTACGAATGATCAAAATCTGGTGGTAGACATTTCCCAGAAATGTTGATTAGGAACTTGAAACGCGTAAAGTACTCGATATTTGCTTCGTTTTTTTTTCTTTCTATATCTAAATAAAGCATACTACAAGAAATAATACTATAACAGAGTAGTCAAAGAAATTTCTAAATGCTATAATCATAAATTAACACTCTATTCCAACCTTTACTGCATGTAAAATGTGCCAGAAGTTTAAAAATAAACTGGACTATAATTGTCCTAAAGTGAGATAGGAGACATTCTCTTATAATTAATAATTCGAAATGTTAAACAAGCATAAAAAATTCGTACATTTTCAAAAAGAAATGGAAAATATTGAAATTAAAACAAACTACACTTTTTCTCTTTGAATTATGTCGTTCGTAACTTGTGGATAATTTTCTGTACATCTCTTTTTTCTAATTTAATAATTTAGACACCATTTTTAGGCAATGCTGGGAACAACTTGTGTGGCTTGATACAGCAAATTTTGGAGGAATCAAAGGAAAGTTGCCAGAAACTATACCAAATGACACACTAGAAAAAAATGGCGAGGATAATGAAAGTAATGAAGATGACGAGGAAGAATCTGATCAGGTAGTATTTTTATTGGAAAACATATAAATCTGTAAATCACCAGTATTTCAACCTCAACTTCCTTACAGCCAATAGTGGAAATGAAATGGAATATAGCCGAACTACTTCCAGAACGTGCTAATTGCCGCAATAACTTTAATGCTGTCATAGCTGGTTATATCAATGCCATATACACTAACCTACAACAGAAAGAACGTTCCACTATTTCTAAAGCTGTTCTAAGTCAACCTTCGTTTGGATTGGCCCAACATGAAAATGTCGTCGATTATGCAAAGGAATTGTTAGCTGGAGAAATAAGTCAGACACTGTTTCAGTAAGTATTACTAGAAATTACTTTTATGGGTATTTGGACCTAAGTATAGTACTACCAATACATACTTTCTGGTGATTCGACTTTTCCATAGATCACAAGCTCCTATCTGGTTCAAAGAACCAGACAATCTAATTGTATCAGTGTGTTCAGTATGACAGTAGTGTTTTTAGTGACTTTTTTAGCAATACTGTCCGCAATACACTAGGGTTTGCATTGTGGCGTTTCATCTAAACATTTTACTGTAGATCTTGTGTCAGTTTAAATATAGTTAAAATATTTCTCAATAAATGAATATTTGCTTAGATGTAGGTATCAAATATGTATTTTGTGATTCTGGGTGTCATATGTTCTGTGATACAAAGGATCTATTGTGTCCCTTTTCTTGCTGCGGCACTGGAAATGCTGTGTTTACAGCTGATCTAATAATTCCACTTCTTTCAGGAAGTTTTGGATGTGAATTACCAAAGATCTTTCTCTTCTATTTCCTTCACTCCCAATTATGATGTTCTGGAGCTCCATAGGTTTCCAAAGAGAATGATTGCCTGTCTCAACCCGCAGCTTGTTCAAGTAATTGTTTCCCTAACCACCTGATTGTCTTGTGTTTTATCTATTGTCCTGTAGCTGATACCATAGACGGGTCTAGGTCCTATCAAGGGGTTCTCCAGCACAACATTAGCAGATCTGTCTGCTATTTCATTCACCTCCACTCCAGTACGTCACGCAACCATTTGGAGGGGAGCTTTTTTCTTATTATTCAGCTTGTTTAATTTATCTGGCATTCCCAAACCAACCTTATGATATTGGAATTCAGAACTCTAATGGCTGCTTGGCTATCAGAAAAGGTGATAATATCGTGTTTCTTTCTAAGTTGGACACATTTTTAAATTTCTGCTTGAAAAATAAGTATTGCTTAACCTTTCAGAAAGTTTAGAATCATCTATATATTATTTGATGGTATTTCCATTAATTTCAAGTTTGTGTTTTGAACTCATTTGCTTCTACAGTTTTGTGGTAAATTTTTTCTGAAAGTTACTGAAATTTTTTCGGTATTTTATCCTAAAGCATATCCCAGATTTGAGGGAAGTTTCAGTTTATCCCTGGAGATGCGTTCTCTGAATTTTATATGTTTAAGAATCATTACTTGTGTAGCCATTGAGTATGTTTTCATGGCTCCAGTTGTACATATGTAAGCCAGTCTTCTAGAGATTGATTCTCATGGTGAAACCAGTTCTAGTACTACAAATCAATAGATATACTTCCACCTATATGTGAGATTAAAACGCTTCAACGGGCCAAACGAACTGTTTCAAATGCCATGTCTCTGTTTCAAATACCATGCCTATTGTTTGAAGAAAAATCTGTTTGAAATGGCCTATATCATCTGAAATTCCAGTCTACCTACGTATAATAATGGAATAAATTGTAAAAATTAATTCTATTGTCATTTAGTTTTTTTGTTTATTTCAATATTGTAAATTTGTAAGTAAGATGCTTTACAAAATGATTAATATATAAGATATGGGTCATAATTCTGACTTATTTTCATTTAAAATATGAACCTCATAGATAACTATAACTTTTTTTATACAAATTTTAAAAAACGTTTTCATCCTGTATCAATATATTGTTCCATTATCGATATATTTTACATTTTTAAACCTGTTTCTCTGGATAAAAATATAAAATATATTTTGTATTTATTCTATACCTGAGCTATTGACAACACTTCATTCTTGTTTTTCCATTCAGAACAAAAACAGAACTTCTGTTTATCTCAAATAAAACAATTGTTCAAGAGTCACTGCTAACCATAACATTTGAATATATATGTACTCGAAAACCGGCGCGTATTGTGAAGATTGAATTAACAGTCATCGTGAATTTAAAGGTAGGCGAAATTGTTAAAATTTCTCAAAACAATTATTTTTGGTAATGGCTTAAATCTCAACCCAAATTTGTGTTAGCAAATGGTAAATTGTTCATTATCACTAGTTTCAAAAGTCTCATGCTCTTGCAAAAGGATAAGCTAATTTTGAAATTTGCAAACAGTACAGTAGGTTGTACAAAACTCATCTCCTTCTCCAATCAACTTATGTATACTTGTCCTTGTTTTGCATGGTCCATTTGCCATTTCTCAATCGCAATATCATTAGAGTACAAATTTTCTTGTTGTTCTCATATATAACATAATTTTGCAGAGCAACATACCTCTTAAGGAATTCAGTGTTTGCGTCATATTATTATTTTCACTTATTAAAATTGTATACTCCTATTATTTTGTTTTATAAATTTAAATATTTGTAGGATGACAGAGAAAATACACAACCGTCTACCACCTCAGCCAGATGGTACAAGTGCTGCTTTAGAATTTGTTAAAGCTATTTGTCACATAATAGGTTTAGATCCAGCATTACGAGATGCAGTAGAATCACTAAAAAGCAACCTATTGCGTTTAATAGGTATGTATTAAAAAATGTACAACCCCATCAATACCAATACTCATAACTTTGCAAAGGTTTAAGATCTTCATACACATGTTTCTGAAGTTACTTTCTTACTGTTACAATAATCAGTGATTGTATCGACTTAAAGTTGTTATAAAATGCCTTTGCTTCATTTTATCATATAAAACACATGCCAGCAAAATTAACTTTCAATGAAAGAATTTCTGGTTTATTTTACTGGCTTAATTTTGTTTACGCTCTGTATTTCTACCTCAACTAAAGTTGTATTGTTCACCAAAGTATTAAATCTCACTATCCAAAGGTGTTTTACAAGAATTCTGATGACTTGAGAAACCGTGGGCCAATTCACGATTTCTAAAGCATCGAGGATGTTGCAAAAACGAAAAGGAAAGTCGATTTTTGCAACTTGAAGAGCTAAGGCAAATGTATGTTATCTGTACTTTTCTCTTCAAGATTTTGTGTGGCGCTGTCAACAAGGAAGAAGCAATGATATGATAAGGAGTGCCTACAAATAGACATCAACACATGGAAGAGTTCGACAACAGTTTTCTGGAAATCATTTAAAGCAATAGTACACAATACTACTAACTCGTAATCACTAAAACCGAGTACTAACTCTTAGTACTCTCCTAGTGTTATACCGTAGAGTGAATAGAAAGCAGTCCTCTTTACTGGTGCGAATTTGTTCCTCCACCACAAAATACTTGAAGGAAGTACTAGGATGGTGTGCTACTGAAGTTATGACAAAAGTAAACTATAGTAGTTGATCCATTTGTGTAGCTTTTTAAGAAAAATAATTGGTGTAAAGACACCATCTTAAAATTTGTGGTACTGTAAAGAGATAGAAATATTTATGTAATGAGAACCTGACTAATTATGAGATTAAATCGAAATTCCATCAATTATTTGTACAACACTAATTCATGTCTTCAAACACTTCTTTATTTAGGATTTTTTTATATATTTTTGCAAGAGATCGATACGAAAAACTTGATTTCTGAGAATTACCACGGAAACGAGATGCAACTACATGTGAAAAATCCCTATGAAAAACTCACCCAGTGATATGTACGCCTCACTATCCATTTTCAGACAGGAATGACTATGTGTGGTCAAAGTAATATTCTCAGATAAGTCGAGATTTTGTAGGTGAATAAAACCTTATGCAGAGTTCACCTTTCCATGAAAAAATGTGATCAAATATAGGGCGTTTCATTTAAAAGAATTGTTAAAGTACTTCCTGTGCAGCTGAAAATAATTTCAAATGATAATTGTGATTGATGTTCATATGTAATATTCTCAGATAAGTCGAGATTTTGTATATTTCGCAATAATTGAGTACAAACACTGGGAG
Organism: Diorhabda sublineata; assembly: GCF_026230105.1. NCBI lineage: Eukaryota > Metazoa > Arthropoda > Insecta > Coleoptera > Chrysomelidae > Diorhabda > Diorhabda sublineata. The sequence continues at coordinate 14,647,212 of NC_079476.1, forward strand.
GCCAGTAGTCAGGCTAGATGATAGCTTTACAAATGAAATACCAAGAAAGCGGAGTAAGACAGGAATTTGTTTTATCATCCCTTTTGTTCAACATTTATTCAGTTCATTATAACATATTTCGTTACATTGCAGTACAAAGGAAGTAAAGACAGATGGCGAAATGAAAAACAACGCAAAAGATACGTAAATAATGTTGCCATCTTTGCAGAAAACATGCTACTAGACAGAGTGCATTAGGATGGTCGAGATGAGGAATTAATATAAATGTCAAGAAAACGAAATAAATGACTGCATGTAGAATAAACATGGAAGCAAATCCACTTACAATCAACGGATACATTATTGAACTGCTATCACATTTCAAATATTTGGGTAGCTGGCTGAAAATGACATAACGATGAGATAAGAACGAGGATTGAAATGACACGTAGGGCATCCAGCAAATGGAAACCAACTCTTACAATTCAGATGCGTTTAAGAACATATATGCGTTCGGGATGTAGTGCTATCTGAAAATCCTCAAGATCCTGTGGACTGCATATACCAGTAATGAAAAGGTACTTAGACAGCTGAATAAGGATTGAGAATTCATAAGCACCATAAAAACAAAAAAGGTCAGTCACATCACTCGCCTGATCATTCAGGCATAGCTTGGGGGCAAAAGATACATAGGTCGCCAAAAACCATCTTGGCTATGAAATGTTAGAAATTTTACCAGACTAGAAGTAGAACAACTATTTCGAGTAGCGACAGATAGAGACCAATTCAACTAAATTGTGAAAGTAGCCCACGCTAGTGAAGGCAGGCACGGGACCGAAAGAAGAAGTGTATAAAAGGTTTGCACAATGTTGTATATCACCAAGTTATGGATATGATAGCGGCAGTAAAGGTATGGAGTAGTGTTACTATGAAAGGCCACACTGACAAGGTGTTCATTGAAAAAGGTCATCTCAATACTCACAGCTATATTGTTGATATATTAAAAGCGCAACAGTCTCCCCATTTGTATGAGAAAATTTTTCCTTCAAGCATCAAAATGTGTAAAAGTTATATCTAATTCAGCCTCCTTGGAATGTGATTGATAGTCTTCCACCTCAATATAATCATTTTCACTCAACTCGCATTTTTAATATTAAAAAATGTATTAAGAGGTGTGTACAGGGTAAGTTATCTGTATTTATACATGCTTTAGCGGACAAACTGTGATATTTAAAAAAAATTACTCAGCTGTATGAACATCAAATAAGCTATTATCTAAAATTATTTCCAACCATATAAATATCATAATTGCCCAAGGTATCTTAAATCACTGTTATAAATTTCACTTGTCTAAATTAAATGGATTCATCAGAATTGAACTTCTATTTCAAGAATGACAAAATCTAGGTGAATAAAACCTTATGCAGAGTTCACCTTTCCATGAAAAAATGTGATCAAATATAGGGCGTTTCATTTAAAAGAATTGTTTAAGTACTTCCTGTGTAGCTGAAAATAATTTCAAATGATAATTGTGATTGATGTTCATATGGCTATGAAAATCATATTTTACTATTTGCCCACTAAAAACCGTATAAATACAAATAACTTTGTACTATTTTATAGTGGACAATTCTTAATTTAGTACAAAATCTCTCAAACTTTGTGGATCAATCAATATAACAAAACTATATTTAGGACAAAGGAAATTTTTCTGTATAACCACATTTCATTTTTGTGATGTTATCACCCAACTATTTAGGACAAATGATAAAAACTACTCTACAATTACACAATTTGAATGCATATTTGTTTTAGGTGTTGGTGAATTTTCGGAAAAAGCTGTATGGAACGATCCAACTGTATCTTATATAATACCACAGATAATTTGTAGAGCTTGTAATCATTGTAGAGATATAGACTTGGGCAGAGATCAATTTAGATCGGATTCAGCTTGGTTTTGTCCTTTATGTAACTCCGAATACGATAACGCTGAAATTGAATGCGTTATGTTAAATATTGTTAACAAGAAATTACTGGCATATAATTTACAAGATTTGCAATGCAAAAAATGTATGCAGGTAAGATTTTACACTAATTATAGGGACCTGGGATCACCTCTAATAAAAAAGCAGACATAATCATTTTTCCAACTTTGGTTTGAAAAATTTGAGGAATAAATTTTTATTTGAAGTAGCCGCATCAACAGGTCAGTTTATGTTTGATAGATATATGAATAAAATATTTTTTTATTTTAGATCAAACCAGACAACATAAACAAACACTGTGTATGTTCATCGACCTACAAATGCCTAATTTCAAAGAATGATTTAATAAAATTACTACAAACTTTCAAATCTTTAGCTCAAACATTTAACATGCCAGCTTTGTCAGAAACTGTGGATCAAATTTTTCAGTTCAATTTGAACACAAAATAATTAGTAGGAAATCTAATGTAGGAAATATGTAACGTAATTCTATTTTTTTAACTATGTACATATTGTAATACAACTTTTATTAGGTTTTAATCATTTTATTTATCCACCTAAATGAATATACAATCTTTTTCTACAGACTTAATGTAATAATGAGAACTTGAATGGGAATAATTTACTTTTGTAAATTAATAGGATCAATAACGGGATCTTGAAATTTAAATGTTGGGAACTTGGTCATATCTACTCCTGGTCCACCGCCATACTGTTTTGCCACTTTTTCCAATTCAGTTTTCAATTCTTTTTGAAGTTCTGGGGTTGGTTCGACAAGAGTCTTACCACTGAAATTAAAATGCATTATATTAAATTCATTATCTACATAAGTATACTTATCTTTTAAAATGAAGAGGAACAATGAGTGGCAAAAGGAGAGAGATAATTGAAAGAAATTGGATAAATCGTCTGTTATTGGGGGCAAGATAGCAACTTGGGAATTTTACAACCTATAACGTGACAGTGCAAAAAATAAGTGAAAAGGAGGTAGGGTACAATCTTCAGTTTTAGTGTGCACTAAGAAATTTTGGACATACACTGGTTATACTTTGTTCAGTGTATGAAAAAGTAGAACAATGGTGAATTTGGAGCTGCTCATATATCAAGACAAGTGGAAAGTTCGGGGTTTTTCAATTTGCTATTATAACCACTTCAATGAAATAACGCTTACAGTCTAATTTGTAAAAGTAAACTTAAACAAGAGCTAAAGAAATGTTACACTTTAACATATAGTGATAAAGTAAATATGAGGACTGTTTACAAGTGATACAAGTTATTTAAAAATGGAAATAAGTTAGTTGAGAATGGTATCCCAAGAGTGCTAAAAGTGAAAAAATCTATTCGCTCAAACAGTCGATTGTAGAACTGGAACACTTAACAAAACTACTTACAAAACATCTTTTTTTTCATGAAAACACAGTGCTAACAAAATAAAAAATATATGAAAATAAATGTTTTCGAGACTATTCCTGACTTTGAGAAGGCATTCCAAAGACACTTCCAAGAAAAATAGTCATGAAATCAATTTTAGGATAAGTGCATAACTGGCAAATGCAGTATATTGAAGATTAATTCAAAATACATTCCAAAACTACTGTTGTAATTTAATAAGGCATAAAGTTTTCATTATTTGTATCATATATTGGTTTAGTCAAAATTTCCTACACAGAAAAGCTATAGAGAAATATTTAAATTAACATAAACCTCCATGTAATGTAAAGCATATACTGTAAAACCATCCTCTAGAATGAAATAAAATACTCTCTAAATATTATCTTATTGGAGGATACTGTAGTTGTTAGATTACAATATATATAAAGGTGTTATTACTTTCATGTAATGGAAAAAAAGTGATTATTAGTTTGGCTGGCAGAACCAATAAACTATTATGTCTGGAATATATCTGGAACACAGGTAATAAAAATATAAAAATTCATGAAAAAGCAAACTATAAACCAACAAACAGTTTCTAAACAAAGAGAATTTTTGGAAATTGTTCATATTCATTCATTACTTATGTGTTTATAAGAGAAATCAATTTCTATTACAGAATACTTACAATCGTTAGTTAGGGCTTTTTCAACACTAAATAGTTTTCATCTGAGAAATTATTTCAAGAGTGCATAATCTTCACACAAACTATTTTATGTTGTTCAACAAAGGATATTTGAGTAGATGTACATAAACAATAATACTTATATTAACAATCTCGATTTTTTCAGAAAATAATACTGAATTAGTCATAAACAGCTAATTTTTTGAAAAAATATATTATGAAATTTATTGTAAGAATTGTTGAAAAATACACAGAAAAATTAATTTGCATATTGTTCTCCCTCGTGTTAAGCCATTATGATAGCAACAAATTATGGGGTTTATAGTGAATTTATCAATGGGGTATCATACAATGTGTCAAGTTTGTAGATGCGGCATCTTATAGATAAAGGAAAAATGGGTTATGTGAACATAAAATCAAATCTATTTTAATATATGTAATTTATGTTTAATATATACCGAAGTTGTCGATGTCTGGTAACAGTTTGGACTTATTGTGTAACTGTTAGAATCTAAAATAATTCTAGTCTATAACTTGACTTTTTGAACTGTGAAGAATTGAACAACTGAAAACAGTTAATTCTTTTTCCATATACACATGTCGAGAAGCTCAAAGATATATTGTTCTCAAAAACATATATTTAAAAATTTCAACAGAATTTTGTATAAAATAAATTTTCAGAAAAATATCAGGTGATATTGTGAATCCATTTATGAATTTCAGAAGACGAACTTACCTGTTACTTTTTTGTCTATATTCTCTGATTTTATCAATAAAAAGCTGTTGAATTGGGTCGGTTGCTTTCTGTAAACAAGGTGCTAGGATTCCAATATTTCGGCTGCATACTCCTGTCCTCACGGAATTCTTGACCGTGTTCAAAAATTGAGAAGATAGCATCTACAAATGATTATGTAATTGATTGATAAAGGTTATATACTCACCAGAAAATAATATCACACTAAGCAAATTAACCTCACGAAAAGAAAATAATTTTTAAATATACAAACCTTTTAGATATAAATTAATGTATAATTTGTCGCAATAGCACTTTATTCTCAAAGGTAGAGATTTTTAACCTAAATATAAGTTAAAAATGTCTTTCAAATGTGGAATACAGTGATACAAATATTACAAATGACAATTTTACTTTTAGCTCGTTTTTCGTTAAATATAATCTAAAATTTGCCACAAATGAATATTGGATTAATCGAATTTTCTACGGAACTAGGTTCTAGCTCTATGGAATTTGCTCATTACTGTCACAGATCACTGGTTTCTGATTATTGCTAGGAAGCTGCAGTTACTTACACTCTACTGCATTATTTTTGTGTATTGCACTGATCTTCAATCTTGGAATTTTTGAGAAACTAAATGCAATTTTCACAAGTTATAGTTAATAAATTTTAAAAATGTCATATACATTATTTATTGATGATTACACTACGATGTAGGGTGTATCAGGGCAGTGTTAAAAACACAGCTAAATTTTTTGACGTGTTCATTTTTCGGTACACGTCAAAAATAAATTAGGGTTATAAATTTGGTTTTTCAAAAATTTGAAAATGGTTTCAATTTTGAATTCAATAGACACGGGTCATGAAGATATGATACATGATGCCGAAGTAGATTATTATGGTTTACGTCTGGCTACTTGTTCATCAGATAATAGTGTTAAAGTATACGATATAAAAAGTGGTGCATCGACCCTTCTGGATGATCTAAAGGGCCACTATGGTCCAGTCTGGGAAATAGATTGGAGTCACCCAAAATTTGGTAACTTGTTAGCTTCATGTTCTTATGATCGAAAAGTCATCATTTGGAAAGAACAACAAAGGAAATGGATGAAATATTATGAATACGCTAACCATGATTCTAGTGTTAATTCTGTACAATTCGCTCCAGCCGAGCTAGGTTTGATTCTTGCTTGTGGTAGTAGTGATGGTTCAATTTCTATACTAAATTATAATGTTGGAAGTAATACATGGGATGCCAAGAAAATTCAGAATGCTCATGCTATAGGATGCAATGCAGTTAGTTGGGCACCTGCTATTACTCCCGTCTTTGGTGGTGGTGAACAAGAAACTTCACCAGTTAAGCGGTTAGTTTCCGGTGGATGTGACAATTTAGTTAAAATTTGGAGAGAAGATGGCGATAGGTAAGATTTTAATAAAAACAGTAACATTGTCAAGCATTTTCATAAAGTTGTAATTCAGTTCAAACAAGATGAACGTCCCAGGCGCATAGTTAAAAATTTATTTTAAATAGGGCATATTTTCAAATTACAAGAAACATTGTGACAAAAAAATAAAATTATATATTTTAACATATAACAATTTTTTTTTAGGTGGGTTGAAGAATCAAAATTGGAAGTTCATTCTGATTGGGTAAGAGATGTAGCTTGGGCTCCATCAGTAGGTCTTCACAGATACACCATTGCAAGCTGTTCTCAAGATAGAAGGGTAGTCATTTGGACAAGCAGTGACTGTATTAACTGGAATTCAACAGTGTTACATACATTTGATGATGTTGTTTGGAATGTAAGTTGGTCACTAAATGGGAATATTCTGGCTGTATCAGGAGGTGATAACAAAATTACACTTTGGGATCAAAACTCTGAAGGAAATTGGCAGTGTATTAGTGATATTTCAAAAGGACAAGGACAGATTCACACTCAGTAATTATCGTTTAGTTTAGGCTAATATAATTTATAAGCTACATATAGTTAACTTCATAAGATACAGTTCTTTTCTTTTCTCAATTTGTTCAATTAATATAATATAGATATTAAAAATTTTTAATTAACAATTAACAGCTCAAATTTTGATGTAAATATTGAAAAAAAAACAATTTTTATCAGTGATCCCTATACAAAATTGTTAATACAGTAATTTTTCAAAAAATAGCTAATAAGCTATTTTTTTGAAGAAACTGGAACTCCTCTAAATAAATAAATTTTATTATTAGCCCAGCACTCTTTTGTGGTGTAGGAAAATGCTTCTATGGGAAAGTTTTGGTAGAAGGAAGCATCCAAAAGAGAAGCACTTCAGAAGAATGTTTATACCACTAGATCTTAAAAGTATATAGATATCAAACAAGCTTTAGTGACTCACTGCTTTCTTTACGAAGCACTTCCGCCTCCAGGATATATTAGTTCTAGTAGAAAATGAGCACTGTAGGATTCTATGGGAAAGAGAAACTGCATCAACTAGTTCTATAATGCTCACTGAATTGATGATGAAAACATCATTAAATTCATTAGAGATAGCCCAGAGATTGACTTTGTTTGCCCACATTCAAAGAATAGAAGACAACCAGATGCCTTATAGAATCATCAATGCCAAAATGTAGAAAAATAGGCTAACTACTCATCAGATGGACAGGTCAAGTTCACTCAAACTTACAAACAATGGATGTGAGAGGATGGGGAACTTTGGTGAAAAGAACTGACCAGCTTGGAGGCGAATTGTCTAGGAGGTCGACTCAAAATGAGCACTGTAGAACTCTATAGGAAAGAGACTCTGCATCAACTAGTTCTATAATGCTCACTGTCGTAGCATAAAAATGCTTCAGACAAGAAACTTGCAAAAGCAAAAGACGTATTGGAGTTTTTCAGATAATACACCCACAAGATTTTTAAAATAAAGAAGAAACTGAAAAAGCTGTGCATTTCCCAGCTAAATCACTCCTAAAAAGTATTTGGATCTAAACAAAAAACAAGCTACATATCCTGGCTTCCTTACCAAACACTGCTGTATCGGCAAACACCTGATGAGATCTAGCGGAAACTGATTGTAAATTCTGTATTTAGAGGATGAAACTCGAGTTCACATATTATATTGCTTTGATATTGCAAACATACCCAAAAAACACATTAGAAGAAGAACATTGTAATAGTGAGGAAGTCAGAGATGAGATGTAAATGTCAAAAATAGCACAATAAACCTTAAGGATGCATTGTAATTTCACTACATCTGCCTTTAACTAAAACTCTTGGTAATTGAATTTATTGATGAAATTATAGCAATTTTTTTCATTCCCTATGTAATTTTGATAAATATAACAAAAATTCATTGATATACAAAAAATATTTTTTTATTAATAAACAGATGAATACACTTCAATAATACTGCTTAAGTATGCTAGAAAAATCAAAGTGCTTCAATCAAAAATGGTGAAATTCAAGGCACAATCAAGAAGCCACTTTGAAGATTTATGCTTCAATTCTGCCATATTATACATCAATAAAGGTGGTTTCTGCTCTTCATATATTATATAATTACAACATTTAGCATTAGTTTTACTGGCATGGAATGGAAAATTAATTTTGATCTCGCAAGTAGTTGGAGTTGGAGCTCGGTGTAAAAGAACACCATCACCAGCAGCGATTACATTTTGCAAATTATGTTTTTTAACTTTAATATCATATATTAAAACATGCGTTGTGTGATTAGTTATATAAAAACTGATGCCATCAAATAATTTTGGTAACCTAAGTAAATTGTTCATCAATGATTTTTGTATACCAGTATTTAAGAGAGGTATATTGATAAACGTATAGTCTGGTATTGAAATAAAAAAATCTTGTTTTAAAAAATTATCTATATACTCCTGGGGTACTATTGTGGAACCTTCTAACATTGCCGTAAGAATTTTAATAGATATTTTATGTGTTCTTCTTATAATAAAATGTGTAACTTTTTTTGCATTATAGTTTTCTTCAATTTTTATTTTGCTTTGTTTCAATTTTGCTTCATAACTAGGATCTATGTAGTAGCAGTGAGCTACCATTTTCTTACAACAAAATAATTGTGGCATTATATTTATTATTTCAATTTCTTCATCAAATATTGATTTGATTTCTTCAGTGCATTGAGCATAATCTAATGGTGTTTTTCCAAAGTAATCTATGGAATCTCTGTTAGCACCATATTGTAATAATAATTTTACAATTTGTGAATTCTGACAAATAACTGCCTTATGCAAGGGTGTTTTGTAATCTTGTCCTGGAGTATCTGTTAGAGCACCATTTTTTAATAATAATTCTACAATTTCGTAATCTTCACTTTCTACAGCTTCATGCTAAAAAACAAACATTTAAAAAAAAACTGATCATCTGAAATAATATAATTAAAGCATAATTTGGATTTTTTAATCAACAATATAGCCATGAATTTTGAAAGTAGAATTAAACATCACAAATATAAAATGTATTTTTTTAATTTCATCTTTCGAGTTCACTTTATAATACTGCTACATAAAGCAATCAAGCAAATATATTAGAGAGGAACTATATATAATAATTTGATCTAAATTTCTGAAGGAAATAGACTGACAGAAATTTTTAAAGAAGTGAATAACTAGGCCAAAGAGCTTGGCCTAGTTATTAACAAATCTAAAGCTGTATTCATGACCAACTTATGGCAGAGAATATTGGGTGATGGCACAAAAAGAGGAATTAGAGTGAACAAAGCAGACTGGAGAATCCAAAATAATAGAAAAATCTATGAAAACATCATTAAATTCATTAGAGATAGCCCAGAGATTGACTTTGTTTGGCCACATTCAAAGAATGGAAGACAACCAGATGCCTAATAGAATCATCAATGCCAAAATATACAACTGTAGAAAAATAGGCTGACTCCACATCAGATGGACAGGTCAAGTTCACTAAAACTTATAAACAATGGATGTGAGAGGATGGGGAACTTTGATGAAGAATAGACTAGCTTGGAGGCGAATTGTCTAGGAGGTCGACTCATACCTGTATTGTAGTAGTGCCAATTGGTAGGTGAGATATGGAGAGAAAATAAAGTTTTTTATGGAATCTTTATATTAAAATTTATAAAAGAAAAATGAAACTTTGAAAATATTAAACTTACCATGGGAACCCAACCCGCAAAATCTTGTGCATTAATATCCACATGTGTTATTAAATTATTCACCTCTTTTATCTTTTTTCGTCTGCAAGCAACGTGTAGAGCAGTCTCGCCTTTGGTATTTATTTTTTGCTCCGCTATAAAATTAAGTTGATATGTTTTGTTTTGGTAAAAAATAGTATTTATCCTATTCACTTCGTTTCTTTGCGATGCAACTAATAAAGAATTGTATACTTTAGAAATTAAGTCTTCCGTTTGAACGAAAAAATTGTGCCAGTCTATTTCACTATCTTCAACAAACGCTTTACATTTTGGACAACCTTGATCAATTTTATTTATACACGTCTTACAAAAATAATGCCCACACTTTTTTAATCGACCTAGAACTTTATTCTGATTTCCACATTGCGTGCACTTCAGAATGTCTTCTAACCGATGAAGAAATGTTTCAACTTTATCAATTTCCATTATGTGTTTACTGAAAATGTTTATGCAAAAGAACTTTAACGGTATTAAAGTTTAAACCAATATACTTCGTAAGGAAAACATATTTGATTTTACGATATTAATTTTTAATCATAGTAAAATTACACTTTTGGCGGGATAGTGGGATTGCAATATATTACAGGACTACTCTAGACCGCATTAACAACCACTGGTTATTTCTTCTCTCTCTATTAGCATTTTGTCTGACGACATACAGCCAGGATCTGTGTTTTGCTAGTTACCTCCACTGGTTATTTATAATTGATAATATACTAGTATATATAAATAATAATTAATAGAAAGTGACAGAGATGTTAAGACCTAAGATATACCAAATGTGAAATCATTTAGCACTCAAGTAATAAAAATTTCTAAAAGATTCTTATTTTCAAAAAAAAATATGCCATAGATAAACATTAATAGCTTTCTAATTTGCAAATCAATCCCTCAAATTATGTTGGCATAGAGTAATTTTGAAATTATATATATATTCATTTACTGAAGGGGATTAGGTTGGAATTTTTTTCACTATGAGATCAAAGGACAATCTTTGCTGATCTATGGTTGACACTTAACCTAAAATAAAATGAGTATTCCTCGAGTGAAAAAATATTAGTATATTTAATAAATTAAGATGAAGATATTCAGTAGCCTTTTTGTGGCCAGGCCTATTCCTAAAGAGCCAGTTCCATTTAAAGAATTACTACCTTTAAAGCTGAAAGGAGCCGTTTCTGGTAAAGGTGGGAAATCCTCTGATGTATGTTGTATTTATGAAATGTCTATAATGTTTGCTTGCTTTAAAGAAAATGAATTTAATCAGGCCGTTTGTTCGAAAGAAATTGAATCATTTAAAAAATGTTATAAAAACCATTTAGATGCAAAGAAATTAAAGGAGGAAAAGGAAGCTAAAGGTGTATTGACTCCTGGAGAAAAGAAAATGTCCCATAAGCAACTGAATGCACTGTTGAGAAAGTTTCCTAACATTAAATAGTTGTTGAGAAAAGATGTAGGTACTATTAGAATATTTATAAGTAAATTATTTATAGATTTTTAACGTTTTTTATTCCCCCAATTTGCCGAGATTTTTTTGTATAATTATTTGCATATTTTCCTGTATATACATTGGATTTTTTCAAAAGAAACTGTGTGGTACGTTTTTATGTTTTGTTAAATCAGAAACAATAATTCTCTATAATGTCCCGATCAAACATCAAGTGAAAAAAGGGTTTTTTTCCATGGGTTTATGAACAACTTCATAGCAAGCTTTAAATCTTTCCGTACAAATTTTGGCTTCTAAAATATAGTTGTTCTTACTTAATACCAGCAATTATATGGATTGAGATAAATATATCCCAGCAGCGGCTAAACAAAAACAATGTTTCTTTCAAGACAAAAATATTTTATCAAGAAAAACATCCAGCAGTAGCAAGCAACTCTGACATAATATTTGTGTTCTTGTTTTTCCATTTTTCTTCTATGACCCATCATTATCTCTTTTTTTATCAGTAATCATCTATTTGCAAGAAATTTAGCTTTCTTGGAAGGTTTCAATATAATGAAATCTTTTTAGAGTTTAAAAGAACTTTTTCTGCTCTGCATATAAGTACCAACAGAAGAAATTGGAATTCAAGCAACTAATTTTCTGAACTATACAAGTGATAAATGTACAGCATAACGTTTTTTGATTGTTGCAGAAAGCTTCATATAAAATCGCTCACCAAGTGTTTCTTCAGCTATGTCAGTTTCTTTTCTTATTGTATATTTTTGTATAATAAACACACCCGATAACCAAGTCACATCTAATCCAAAGACATTTATTTTTTGAGGTGTCATAAGTGAATACTGAAGTGACCTTTGAATTTATCATACCTTTATCTTTAGATTGATATAAGTGTACTCTTTATACATTAATACAAAACGTTTTTGTTGATGATTTGACTTATCAGGGTGATTCAAGTACTGGTTGATGATGTTAGTAGAAATCTATCTCAAGATATACTCTCTTTTATTGCTTTGTTACCCGAAGACTTATTGTTGGATTGATACGTATACATATTAAAAGTATGACATTACCAAACTACTAAGTACTAGTGCTAGTAGGTACTAAGGTCATTGATTGGAATTCTTTGGGTTTGACATCTAGGAAAACACTTGCACCTTTAAAAATATTGTCAAGTATCACACTTGATTCATAAAGGGAAACTGAATATTTGGGTTGAGAATGTTCAACATTAGCAGACCTTGTATACTGCTGTGTGGTTAATACGAATCGCTTAGAATTAGAGTTTAATCTTCTTGATTCAACTGGTAATCATTTTCACAGAGCAAATCTTGAGGCACTGCTGCTGTAAGTCAGTTTGATTCATTACTATGCGACTTCTATAATTGGGGTCCTTGGTGACTTTACTTTCATAAAAAGGATCCTCATACTAAACTTTTTGTGTCAGGGCGTAAGAGCTTTTTTCTCAAAGAGTTAATTTCCCAAGACTAAGATTAAGAAATTTGTTGAATGGTATAGCACTGCGGATATCATATTCAAAGACTAATTATTGTAAGGATCAATTATCCAGCCCTAAAATACAGAAAACATACTTGTAACTTTACCTATGTATCAATGTAAGTTCTCGACTAAAGAATTGCAAGAACCACAATCTTAGATTTTTAAAAAATATACGAACATCAATAAATCATCAGCAGCTCTTGTTTACAAAATAATTTGCTCTAGAATAGTTATATTTTGGTGCACTGATGGGATTCTTAAACATTTCATTCTGTGATTAGAATTTCCCTTCCTAACTCAGTTGTATTATACAAAGAAAGACTGTCCAAAAAGAAACTTTCTTCACTCCATTCTTAAATAGTGTTAAATATGTTTAAATGGAAGTGTCAATTTAAAAAAATAGTAAAATTGTTCATAGTTGGCTAGTGGGTCGTCAGAGTCACTTAAAATTACCAAAGGCCGATATCTTTTGAAAAGGTAATCAGGCACCTTAATTTGAAACTTTTAACATCACAAGACAAACTGATAGGCTTGCCCATTTGTTTAAACCTTGCACATGTGAGTGCTGGAAACTCACGTAGTCTGTATTTCTTACTCCTCCATTCACCAGCAATCGACTTTCGCGCCTATATAAGTGGAGCTGCTGATTGGTGAGAGGCAGAAGGCCCATCTTATCTCGTATCAGATGTTTCAATCTATCTCTGCAGTTTCTTGCGAGCAGACTACTGATATGTGGGTTCTGGGCCCATTGGTAGATTTGTTTATCCCAATCTGGCGAGCGAATCAGCTTAACCGTTGGCCGGGTGATCGGGCACCCAAAAGAGCTGAACCTTGCAGCTATCGCTCATCAGTTCTTGTAGTACTTTTTGCAGTTTCAGATTACTCTTTCTAGCGTTGATGAAGATGGTCCCGAAGCGAAAAAATTCACTTATTTTGGGATATCCTTCGCAGAAATCTGCTCTGGCCAACTCATTCGTCTTTGTACCAAGTGGCTCTATTATATATTATTGTGGACTGAGAGTCAACAGTCCATTATCTTCTGTCAATGATATTTGTCTCCAAACCCCTATTGAAATCTATTTATCGAAGAAAAATAGTAAACCACAACAAAGATCAGCATGTAAATATCCCGGGCAAATGCAGCGTGGCAGCTGCAAGTTTTTAGATCAGGTGTAGTACAGGGACGACACCCGGCATCGTATTATCATACTGCAGTGAGATTGTTTATTTTTGTATGTTGTGTTATTTTCTTAAACATATCTGACACGCATACAGCTGATGAAGTTGTTGACATTTGCTATACAACGGTTAAGAAGTTTTAATGCTAGCAAAAAACAAATGATTGTGAATATTTATAAAAATGAAATGCAAGAAAATGATGACAAGGCTGTTGATGACGTTCCAAAACTATTCCAAACTTCACGTTTATGTTGTATATTTTTGTCATAATAACTTGTATAGTCATGAACGTTTATTCCAGAATACTCTAGAATATTCGATAACTGCTTAATTACATAGGTAAAGGCCAATTTTAAAGGGAAAGAAGAACAGAATATGAAACTGATAATCAGGAAATAGAAAATAATATTTTTCACTAAATTATATTTTATACTTACAACTTACAATTTTCTTCGCGTTTATAAATAAAACAATTAAACGAGAAGGAAAACGATAAATTAAACACAACTTGACTCGTTTTACCAAAAAATCGCCCATTTATAAAAATAATTTCTCTTGTGAAAAATCCGGTTCAATTTTTACTTATTAGTTAAAATTCAAAAATCTTTCGCACCGACGATATTTCATAGGCCATTTACTAATATATTTTTCTACATAGAATAGTTACTTTTTTAATAATCATAAAAATTCATACAAATATACATAAATCAATATTTTACCACCATGTCAGCGCACAATTTGAAAGCAAATACAGAAAGTAATTGGTTTATAAATGGATTCCTTTGATATATAGGGTTTCAATATTATGACAAAGACAAATACCTCAACATTATGCCAAATGTATATTTATGGTCCTAATTAATAATAGAAATAAAAATATCTCATAAAATCTTTAATACAACAAGCTGAGTGTCAAATTAGTTACACATTCCAGTACAAATCAGGGATTGTTTGAAAATTTATTTTTCCCACTGAGAAAACAAATATTTTATTCTGTATCCCCAAACTCTTGCTACAATTATTCTAACTACGTCCCCTGTCCAGCAAGTCAATACTTGAAAACTAATGCAGGATGTGTAAATCCATTGTAATAATTAGTTTTTGTTGTTTGCAAGTCTTCAAATTTTAAAATATGTCTCCTTCACAATAGATTGAATCTATCTCCCACTCTGCTCATTTCATCTTGAACCAGTTCGATGGGATCCACTATACAATTAGCTTCAAACCAGTTGCCAGTCATAATTCCATTATCAACTCATATATTGACTATAGACATTTAGTGAAAACCAATTCTAACTAGATAAAACCTATTCGTCATGTAAGTTACTTAATTTAGCAAAGTAAATAGCCCATGAAAAAATGATGTAAGGATACATATCAATTCTAAGAATTATTGACTAAATGTACAAAATTGGGATTCGGAAAACATGTACACTTCTGGCATAATAGAAATAGTTAAAATACAGATATCTTTATGTAATATATATACTTAAATCGGTGATATAACGTTAATTCTACCTAGAAGAAAAATATACTATTCTCTAATTATCGAAAAATTTTCAATCAATCAAAATAAAAAAGCATATCTTTTCAACACTTCCAAAGAATAACATCACAAAATCAGTGGAGAAAGAGAAGCTGCGAAAAAAAAATAGTTATTGGGCAATAGTTACGGTATTACAGTAGAAGTCCATTAGTTCGGCATCCAACAGTCCGGCATCGCTCCGGAAAATTGTAAAAATTTTGGTTTTCCCTAAAAGTGTGTCTTTAAAGCAAATAAAACCGCTCGAGAACTATTCGGAAGTTTTCGGGGTAGTTCGAGATCATCCGGAAGCGCTCGGTGTTGTTCGGAAACAATTAGCGGCCGGCTAGTCTCAGCTGTCACAACAAATTCAGGTGTAGACTACACCGTGTAGTGCAGCTCCGTTAATCAATCACGAAGCGTCTTCGCCATTTTTTTGTACGTTGTTGTTTTGTGTTCTTTCACATCGCAGTAAACGTAACTTTTGAAACTGTTTATAAAAAAAGTGATTTTTGTTCTAACTGTACAGTGACCATGTTTTCAAAACCTAAGCCTTCGAGTTCATAAGGAGAGAAACGAAAACACGTAACACTTATTCTCAATCAGAAACTAGAAATCATCAAACGGCTAGAAAAAGGCGAGAATAGAAATGTTTTAATGAATGAGTTTAATATTGGCTCATCAACTATTTATGACATTAAAAAACAAAAAGATGAACTAATGAAGTTTGCTTCTCAATTGGTAACAACTGAAAAATTGGCTTCTACACAAACATTAAAAAAACCAAAACTGGAACAGCTAGATAGTGTATCGTTCAAATGGTTTAGTGCAGTACGTTCTGAAGGAAAGCCGGTAACAGGGCCAATGATTGTTGAAAAGGTAAAGAAATTCGGCTAAGATTTAGGAGTTGCTGAAAGTGAATCTAATTATTCTGATGATTGGCTCAGAAACTTTAAGTTTCGGCATGGAATTCGAAGACTTGATGTAACTGGAGAAACCCTTTCAGCAAACCAAAACTCTGCAGAAAAATACAAAGACGAGTTTGAGAAAATCGTGGCTGATAATGATTTATCACCTGAACAGATTTACAATGCTGATGAAACAAGGCTAGTGTGACGATGTTTACCAACATCTACACTAGCTGGGGGAGGAAAAAAAGCAGCCAAGGGTTTAAAAAAAAAAAGACAGATTAACCGTTTTGCTATGTGCTAATGCGTCTGGAAACCACCGAGTGACCCCTATTGTGATAGGTAAATCTGCAAAACCCAGGGTTTTTAAGAATGTTACACACTTGCCTGTCCAATACGATGCTCAATCAAATGCGTGGATAACAGCCGCCCTCTTTAAAGACTGCTTTTTTCACCACTTTGTGCCTGAAGGCAAGGAATCCTTCAAAAGCCTTGGTCTACCAGAAGATACTAAAGCCATCCTTCTTTTGGGCAATTGTGAATCCCATCCGCCAGTAGATGAGTTAGTTTCTGGAAATATTGTTGCTACTCTGCTCCCACCTAACGTAACATCTTTGATTCAACCCATGGACCAAGGGGTTATTCAAAATTTTAAATGCTTTTAAAGAAGGTCTTTTATTCAAGGCCTGTTAAAAGATTTTCAAAAAAAGTTTACAGTAAAAGATGCAGTCTATGATATTGCACAGTCTTGGAACTAGGTAAAAAATACAACACACAATGAGCCTGTTGAACAAGAACTAACCGATGAGGACATTATCAACATTTTAGTAAACCCTCAGCATACTCAAAATCTTGAAGAAAATGACTCAGATGCCAAAATGGAAGAAAAGGAAAAAATCAGCTGGGCAGAATCACTAAATAAGTTTATCTCTTTTGCTGAGGCTAGTACTAGCTACAGTGCTTCAGAAATTATTGATTTCAATATCATTAGAAATAAATTTTATACTAAACGCCAAAAGTCAAGAAAACAAAAAAACATTCGTGACTTTTTTAAATCTAAGTGAAATATGTTTTACAGTACGTGTACATACATTATATGAAATGTAAAATAAACTTTGTTGTATGTATTTGCATACTGTATTCTTAGTTTATTATTAACCTAATTGTTCTTATATTTACCCCCCGATAGACCGGAATTTTCGGTAGTCCGGCACCGAGACGGTCCCGAACGTGCCGGATTATCGGACTTCTACTGTACTTAAAAATCTCTAATTTGGACGTATGGTATAAATTTTTAATTTATATTATATTTTTATAACTTTATAATTACTTAACATAAATAACAACTAAAGATTCTCCAGATATTCGTTGATTTTCCAGATGAAACAATCATTAATATATTCAAAGACAACAATTGAATTTGTCATTAGGCGCTGAAGAGAATAACTTGGTGAAAGAAATGCACGTCGGTTAATGTAAAGTGTAGTGGTAATGGGTATCATGAAAGTTTTCAGAAATGCTAACTTAGAAATGAGTCAATGGACCTAAAGTAAGGTAAAGGGACCTTTTTACAGGAGTAATCCCATCTCATCCCAAGAAAAAAGCAAATACATGAAGATAGTAAAACAAGATGAAAGAGGAATGGACCACCTAAAGACACAGACATACGTATTTGAAACTGTATCATCTTTCAATTATCTAGGAATAACAATAGGACAAACGTCTAAAGAAATAATAAGAGAGAGAATAGAAAAAGCATATTAAACATTTGGAAAAAATAAAAAGTTACTCAAAATCAAGAATATTAGTAAAAAGAACAAAATATATAAAACATTAATAAGAATATTGATTGCGTACGCCATGGAAACAACTGTCAAATAATAACTAAGAAGACCTGAAGATAATCGAGAAGAAAATAATGAGAACTATACTTGGACCACATATTATAGGAGATGGAGAGATAAGATTGAAGAAAAATGGAGAAATAGATGAAGAACTGGGAGGAAAAAATATAATAAAGTATGTAGAAGCACTAAGACTGAATTGGTCAGGATATAATAAGAAAGAAACCTACAGGAAAGATAACACAATGGATCTTTGACTAAGAGGCAGAGGCAGACCAAGAAATACCTGGAGAAACCAAATTGAAAAAGATACTAGCATCCTAGGAATAGTAGACTAGAAAGCCAAATCAAAAAACAGAAAAGAATTGAGATATGAGAATGTAGGTGCCCCAAGCGCTAGCCATAATCCAAGAGATTAAACAGCATGATGATGAATCCCATTTGGATAATAGTGAAGAAAGTACAGCAATATACATTTTCAAATTTAAAATTAAGTAAGAATCAGAATCAATTGAACTATAGGTAGGAAAAATCTCATCAGGAAAGCAACAAACCATAATAGATTTGTCTAGTGACAAAGAAGTAGTAATAGAATACAAAATTGGACATACAAGATAAACAAATGTAGAGGTGATGGATATCATTAATACTTCCAGAGATTCCAACTTATAAAACAAAGTCAATTGAACTATAGGTAAAGGGACTATTTAACTGAAAAATTTTATTAAGACACTGAAAAAAGCTGGATAAATCATGATAATTTATCTAGTGACAAATAGAAGTAGTAATAGAGTACAAAATTGGACATACAACATAAACTTGTGGGACTGTGCGAGTAAACGTGTGAGCAAAATTGTAGCTGATTTCCATAAAGCACAACCAAAGATAACGAAGACAATGTTTGGTATGTTTCAATCCAGAAATTACACATTTTCAAAGCTACAATCAATTATTAAACCCTTACTTAAAGCAACAGATGTCTTTTAAAAAACTAAGACATTTTTCACTGCTACACCAACATGAACTTAAATTTACCTGTGGTCATTGGAGATGATAAGTTGGTTTAGGAAATGTTAAATAATATGAGGCGTAAGGTGCTGGACATATTGGATAAAATTGTGTCCAAAAGTATATTCCATAATACATTCATAAAAAAAATTATCTTTTTGGTTACCTTGAAACCCATGTTGTATACTAATATGCTGTTTACATTGTTCTAAACAAAACATACCATTATGTAGAAAATTTTTGATGATTCTCATTAGAACAGTAATTTTAACTTGAAAAAAAGGTTCACGATAAAAAATGTCCAGAAGTGCCGATTTTTCGAACCGCTTTGATAATAAGTAGATAGAAAATCCTTATTCTTAACTTTTAATTACAAATTAAATGATTCTAATTGCAAAAGAAAAGCACTGAAGAGTCCTGATGATTTTCATTTTGTGGAGATCACACACTCTGTAGTTTTGTCTTATATACACACACTCACTTGTCGAGATCCACTTTCATTCTTTCCCTTAGCCTTTTTGCTGGTGGCTCATCGATATCTTCTTCCAGACCAGGTAGTTGAATTTTTGTCTCAGATGCTTCCGAGGGCTGCAAAATAAATAATAATGATTATTATCTAAAGCGGAATGTTAATGAAAACCAAATATTTGTTTTTCTTTACTTCGCTGCAGTTTATTTTTCATTTTTCAATAATACAATTTTACGCAGTGTCTGTTAAACTCTTGAAATAACTTCCTTTTAAGAAATCATGAAAAATGTATAACAAATGAAGTGCTTCAGTATTGGCTTCAAATTATTACATAACACACCAGTTGCATTAGTGTTTTAAAATTATAGATTCTTATCAATGTTTTTTTTAAATATCTTCTTGGAGAGTAAAAAAAAGGATTCATTTTTGTAATGCTTTATCACAGAACGTACTAATAATTCAAAAGTTTGTGAGTCACCATACGCTTAAAATAAAATAATAAATGGGCAATAAAAATTATAGTATGACTAAACTGTTTTTAATCTACCACTACCATTATGCAAATGATACGACAAATGATACCAGATTGATATATATATATATATATATATATATATATATATATATATATATATATATATATATATTTAATATGATTGATTCTGCTCAACATGCTTTATGCAAATTTCCAATTCACCCCGTATCTCGGAAACTAGCAATATTTACATAAAGCATGTTGAGTAGAATCATCATATTTTGAAGGTCTACAATCTATAGTTCAGAGATTGGACATTCTTAATGAGTCAACCTGTATATACAATTTATCTAATGTACCAGAAGCAAATATTTTCAACGCAAATCACAATTTTAAATACATAAATAAAAACATAAGTATGGAAAACAATTTTCATTTTCATAGGAGTGAACTACCATAGTTTTAATAATTATGAGAATTGATTTTTTAGATATTTATAATACAATATACAAAGTCGTTCTCTTCCCCCAAAATTGTTAGACGAGTTATATTTCATAGTGGAATATAATTTTTGCCCAGGCTGATTCTATGTAATTTAGTGGACTAATGTCAATAAATGTTCATTCTCTTCAACATGATGTTGTCACTCATCAAAATATAAACTATATCAAATTAGAGTTCACTTCACTGGTTGCCCAATGTTATATGAAATGATGGCCTTTTTGGAAATGACCACAGAACTTTTTTATAAATCTACATGCCATAGTGACAGTTCGTTAGCAAGCGAATTTTTTGTATATAAGGCAGAAATAGGGCACGACTTTTTTTTAAGATAAAGTTAATTTATGTTCGAACATAATGTAAAAATATAAATATACAATTGAATCAAAACATTTTCAAACACTGAAAATAAATAATAAACAAATAAAGGTAGAAAATATGATCTAGAAACAATAAAAGTATCATGCATCAAAATTGCATATTATTTACAAACTACTAATCGTTATACGAGACAAATAATTTTATTGTAAATGGAAATAAAATTTGTTTATATAATAAAGTTTAGTTTAGGAAAGTTGCGAACGCAGCTTAGGTTTTCCTCAATGTTTCTTTGAACAAGGTCTGTGTTAAATTTCCATAGATTTTTTAAGCTTCTGAGCTGAAATGATGGATTATTGGAACTACACTTTTCAAAACTGTCCTGAACAACTTAGTTACCACTTTAGGTAAATTAACCACGCCAGTAAATTGATCACCAAACTAAGGTTTGTTTCGGAACTCACTTATAATTGCATCTAATTCAGCCAACAAAATTATATTCGAAGAAATATGCCATACTTTCATCATGTCAGCATTCAAATGCCGTACAAAATTTCACACAATTCATAATTTTTCACAATATGTACCAGTTTTTTCGACACATTTTTATTATGTCTCAGTATATTTAACCTAACCAAAATATTACTAATAGAACATATTTCATGCAAATATGAAAATGGATGAAAACAATATATTTTTTGGTTAAAATATCAAACCCAGTCATTGGCATAGCCTTACATAACATTCTTATTTACTTGGCACTTAACCAATGTATTAAGCGTTGTACTGTACTCAATGCAACGAATCTCCCCAATTAAACATGCTCCTGTTTTAGACTACCGGTACTGCAACGTGAGACGTCGAAGGTCAAAGAAATAGCGCGCAGAACTTAACTGAATTGTTTATCAAAGTATTATAAGGCGACTACTAAGTATTGAAAATTTTCTGTTGGTTAAGTAATAGAAAATGTTTAATTTAGATTATTTAAATGATTAAGTTATCATTGTTTCAGTTCTTATTTTTTTAAGCTCTGCAGATACTGAACCCTCCCTATAAAATAAACAACTCATTTAAATTCAACTAAACCATTACTGAACAAGGCGAAATATTGAATTTTTTACATGTAGTAAGTTATTAACATAGTTTCTGAATGTTGTCTATTAGCTAAAAAACCATTTGTTAGCTATTTCGAGCCAGATCAAGTGAAGGTTTCAAAATATGAACTTCTATTCCACTTAAACTAAAATTGAAACATTATTTTGACTGTATTTTTTTTTAAATTCTATATGTAAAAATTAAGTAATTCTCTAAATTTGGCATTGAAATTTATTGATAGGATGCTTTGAGTGGCATATAAAATAAATTTAAATAACATCAATATGAGTTTTATATAAACATACCTGAGCATCAATTCCATCAACATCCGCAAGCTAGATGTGAAAATATTATCAACTTAAAACTGTCTCCTTAAGACAATCATTTTCTAAATTTACTAATTCAGTCATTAATGTAATTAAAATAATAGTTGTTGCTCATATTACATATGATGTTATAAAATTATTGGAAGGAGATACATGATATGATAAAATTTTTATATGGATGCAGTAAAAATAGACAAAATATAAATTTCTTTTGCAATTATTAAAAGAAACAACTTATAAAAATGATAGAAAAAGAAAGTGTATTGATAAAAGATATTTTTTTTTAAGTATAAAATAGGTTTTCCGTTAAACATCCCAATATACTTACCAGCACTAAAAGTAAAGAAAGGTAGAATCACTAATAAAAATTATCTAATTATTTGACAAACATTATTTTGTTAAACAATCCTTCAAATATATTTATATATTTATTTTTTCTACCTTTCCAATATATTCTATAATAAGTAGTCACTCCTAAGAAAATAATTGATTGAAAATTGAAAATATGAAACACTTACTTGAACATCTGTACCAAGAGGACCACAACCTTCCGGTTTTTTAGGTTTAGGTTTTTTCTGCCTTTCGGTATTGAGCATATTTAGGGTAATGCCGGTTTTCAAATTAGGTTGATATTGGAGTTCTGGAGGGAGAAAAACCCTGGTATTGAAGAAATCCGGTTGTGGTACAAAATACATCAATGGAATGCGCGTCTCACTTATAAAATCTTTGATGTCGTAGTTTGTTGATCGGGTAAGTAGGAGGCCGGATGCTAGGTCACAAAGGGCCCATATTTTCTAGATTCGAAACATTTCATTAAAATTATCCTCATCAAAGATTGTTGATATATAAAAAAGTATTCACAGAAACAATGCCACAAATTAAAAATAAAAACCGTTATAGAAGCTTAAATTTTAGAACATCGCTCAACAGCTTTTATGGATGGTAGAGTATTTTTTGGTCCATTCATACTTTCCTAAAATTTCTGGATGGTCTGAGCATTCAGACTGACATACTACTACTAGATCTTTACCATTTAAGCACCAAAAATTGACCACAAACCACCAAAATCTAAATTTTCAAAGCAACCAAATATCCAATTATTACATCAATCTCAAAACATTTCTGATTATTAAGCCCCAACAAATCGATACGATTTTACTAAGAATTTAATAGAATAATACTAGAACATCAAAATATAGATATGAATGTGAAAATGAAAATAAGATAAGAGTACCAACTGCAACATACACAACAGAAAATTGGACAATCAAGAGGAAATATGAAACATCAACTAATGACAATAAAAACGGAATACCAGAAAAGAATAACGGGAAAACTAAGTGAGATAAGCCCATTTACAAGGAGAAGGAAGGCATATATAAACGTACCTATCCTTAATGGAGCTAAATTAATACTTTCCAATGAGGCAAAATATCTAGGAGTTATAGAGGAAAAAACACTTACTTGGAACAATCACCTCGAGAAAGTAATTGCAAAAGCCACTGCGGCTATATGGAGTTGTCACAAGCTTGTTGGTAAGACATGGGGATTAAAGCCTAAAATGGTATTCTGGATATACCAAACAGTAATCAAACACATGATCTCATATGTAGCTCTTGTTTGGTGGCCAAAAACTGAACAAAAAACCTCTCAAAAAAAAATTGAACAAGATTCAAAAGTATTACAGGGGCAATGTCAACCTGCCCTACTACAGCCTTAGAGGCGTTACTGAATTTGCCTCCTCTTCACCTCATACTGAAGATAAATGGGCATTTAGCGACGCCCCCACTAATCAAGACAGGAGATCTGATAGGTAATCTAAGGAATCTAGAGCTAATGAAACAGAAAGCAGTGACAAACCAATGGACCAAATGCACATTGGACAAAGATAACCAATTGGATGATCACAAATCATGAAGCAACAAAAATATTCCATAAGCTCGAAATGTATCTCTCTGGTATACAGACAGTCAGACGCTAGCACAAGAAGCTGGACTGTGCATTTCTGGACCAAAATGCTAACCATACCTCTAGGAACATCACTCTCTATTTTTCAGGTAAACCTCTCTAAAATGCACATATACATTCTCTCAGATAGCCAAGCGGCCTTGAAGATCCTGAAATCTATTGAGTGCACATCCAAACTAGTGTGGAAGTTTAAACAAACTCTAAAAGCACTAACTAACACAAACAAAGTAACCCTAATGTAGCTTCAGGCCACCAGGGTATACCAGGAAATGAGAGAGCTAAAAAAGGGGCAAATGCCACATCAATAGTGAACTGAACGAATGGCAAAAGAATCAGATGGAATCTTACTGGAGTAACACTTCAGGCCCAAGACAATCCAAAAGATACATGACCATATCAGATAAGAAGACTGAAGAACATCTCGTGATGACTGGTGGTTGGTTGGTTACTGCCCATCAAATACCACCCAAAAAATAGCCTTCTTTGGGAGGAGTCTACGTATTAAGGAAGCAGAGTAATGTGATGTAGAGTCTTGTACAAAATATCTTCTAGGTATAAAGATGTAAAGCCAAAACGACTCCCAAAACATTCTACAAGTGGGAACAGATAAAGATTTAGAAAAGTAATAAACCAAGAATATTATAGAAGACTGAGATAGAAACGGGTATAAGAGAGACCAAAGATAAATGAAAAGCTATAAGAAATCCAACAATTTTGTCAACTTTAAAAATGCTAGAATCATCCTATGTTATGAAAAAAGTAATTTTGACATAACTTGGAGACAATTTTTTGCTAATGATAAATACTTACATAATTAATAGAGTCATCATCAGGCCTAACAGCATCTTTATGATTTTTCATTTTTTCTATCAAATTTTTGTAAAATCCATAACTAAAGTAATCACTTTTAACTAGTGGTTCTAAAATGAACCAAAGACACTGTTTCGCTTTCATGAGTTCTTGTACATCATCCCATTTGGTTAAATGTGGATCATGTGCCAAAATTGGTACAGCAAAAACGAGCATATAATCTGGCAATATATGAGGCAGTTGACTTAGTGCTTTATCTGCTTGTCCTGTACCCATTGTCAATGTTTTTACATAGTCCCTACGTCTATTAATGTCAGCAATCATGTAATTCCTGATGGTCGTTCGTAGACGGTTTTCTGGTTCTCTTCCGGCGAGTGCATAATAACCCATAAAATCCAAAGGCAGACATTTGTTTGGCAATCCTTTATTTAAACCTAAAACAAAAATTAAAATATTCAAGTTTATTTCTGTAAACTGTACAGTTTAGTATCAATAGTAATAAACGTTTTGTATAATTCAGTTAGTGCAAATAAAAGGTAATTAATATAATATTGTTATCTACTCGTCCACTAATATAGAGCTTGAGGCCGATCCTGTTTTATGTTATTTGATGCTAAAGTTTTTCGAATGAACCTATTTACATTATGTTTTTTTATGTGATGGCTATTTGTTGTATTGTTTTTGTGATCTGTTTACATTACGTTATTGCAGTTTTTATAGAGACAATTTATAAGAAGGCCTTGTTGTTTGTTTGCGCCAAACTAGAGATTTCGAGTAATTGAAAATTCTGGATTGTGATAATACTATTTTAATGAATCAGTCAATAATTTGATGTCATAGTGAATCAGTCGGTGTATTTGAATAAATATTTTCAAATGTTACATCACATGAAAGCACATACTTACAGAAAAACGTACGGCTGAAGTTGTAAATAACTGATATAAATACTTAATGTTCAATTATTGGTATCACAGTAACTTAGATATACATTAGTGAGGAAAAAACATGCGCAAGTGACGGTAAGATTGTAATGAATCAAAGATGTATAATTTTTGGTGAGTTTTGGTTGTCGTCATCTTCATTACCTCAATTAATTAATTTATCCAAGGTATATATACATAAAATACTAATTCTTGAAACATACACAAAATAACAAGGAATATGGTGACAAATTATGAGAAAATCAGAGGATATAAGGTCAGAAATCAACTGGAACCTATTTGAAAAATTGTAGAACCTTCAATTTGCAGATGACATGTTTATTAACAACAAATAGAAACCACATGCAAGGGAAAACTAAACACACTAAACAATAAGACAACATCAGTAGGACTAAATATAAACCGCAAAAAACAAAGATATTAAAAAAATCGCAAAACAGAAGCAAAAAGAAAGATTTAAAAGGAAGGAAGAATTATGCTATTTAGGCAGCATAGTAAGTACAAATAGAGGTACTGAAAAAGACATCAAAAGAAAAATGGACTAGGCACAAAAGAGGCTTTCATGTCACTGTATAAAATATGGCCTTCAGCATGTATTTTAAGACCAAAACTAAGACTGTTTCAGACCAATGTAAAATCTGTTTCTTTATAAGGGGCTAAAACTTGTAAACATAATAAAATGTTCCAGAAAATTCGATAATTTATTAACAGATGCATAAGAGTTGTATGTAAATTTTTTTTTAGCTAACATGATAAATAATAAACACCTTTGGAACATAACTGAAGAAGAGAAAATAGACATAACAATTACGAAGTGGAAATAGATATACACTACTACATATACTATATATACATTATATTATAATACAATAGGACAAAGAAAATGGACAAGCATGAAGAAGAATTTGCAACAGATATAGAAAAAGGCTACAGAAATATCCAAAAAAATAGGAAATGTAGAGCACTGGTCAACAAA
Source organism: Diorhabda sublineata (assembly GCF_026230105.1). Classification (NCBI taxonomy): domain Eukaryota; kingdom Metazoa; phylum Arthropoda; class Insecta; order Coleoptera; family Chrysomelidae; genus Diorhabda; species Diorhabda sublineata. The sequence goes on from NC_079476.1 coordinate 14,674,434, forward strand.
ATTGGACAAAACACACGAAATGACACATGAGGATAGCGACCCCATTGTTCTACCACAGATTCTGAAATACTGAGAGTTGCTCCACTGGGAGCTGTATGACATTGATAATGGTGACGAATTGCTGCCTCAAATTGGGAGCTAATACTTCTTGGCATTCTGAGAAAACTATAATCAAAAAACAATAAAGGCAAACTTTAACAAACAATATCAAATTTCACTTAAGTGACATGTTTTTTACTAATTAGTACCTCTATCCCAACACTCACAATTACACTGTGTCCCTTCGAGCCTTTCATAGTTCCCTGTTAATATTTGGCTTAAATGACAAGACAGTGTATTTGTGATTGTAGGTGAATGTGTTCTGTATGTGAAAGTGTATTTCTAATATCAATTAATAAAACTTCATAATTCTCATGTGAAAAGCATTTGGATAATTCTAAAGCAGAACAAGTAGAGAGATTTTTATGACAAAAAAAGAATATTGAGTTGATAATTTGCTAATTTCAAAATACCTACCTTTATGTAATTTAGTGGCAAATATTTCTCGAACTTGCTTAACTTCATCCGTCATAAGTTGAGATAAATTGTAGAATTGTTCGGCTGTGTACTGATCCCCGACGCCTTTTTGTTCGCAAACTTTCAGCATTGCACAACCTGCAGCTAGTCTTAACCAAGACATTTCAGCTTTTGACAACCGTCCTGATTGTAAAAGATCACCTTTGTGTAATATAAATGCATTCAACATTCTGAAAGTTTTTTGAGCAGAAGCCGTATCTTGTTTAAGACCCAACAGCCACCTTGCCATTGCTTTCAAGCCTTCCACTTTGCATCTTGTTTCTTCAGGTAATTCGTCTTCAGAACACCAAGAATCACCGTCAGTGTCAACTTCTGTTTCTCGACCTTCCTTTACTAGAAGCTCTTTAACAATCTTCAAAAAAACTATGAATTAATTTTCAGTTTTATAATAAAAAGTGAAATATTAAAATTCTGTTCAAACAAGCTAAGAACATAAATTCTTATTCCTAAAATTCTCTATCTATTAGGGTGCTTTAAAAAATTCGACTAATTTTCTTTATTAACTTTATCAAAAATGTTTCAATGAAAGTTTCAGCTTTATTGGTCTGATTCTGTACTAAATACAATTCACAAAGTACACAATATACACACATCATATGAAATTCAGCATATATCTTATTCTTCCACCTAACCACTTTCAGTTGCTTAAAAGTGCAAAAGAACTTCATACATTCTCAACTATAATTGCATAAAATAAGTGCTAAATATTTAGTTACAAAAAATTGCTCTGTACCAGAATTTTACCACAATTTAAGGTCCTTGTGGAGAACATTATAACCATTAACTACTTACATGAAACTTCTTTGAAAAAGCGCATATTTATGCTGAGGCCTAGTTCACAGATTTTTATGTCTCACATGTACGTTATGTATTTTTTCAGGAAAACAAGTTTTTCCCTCAAATAAACAGGTGTCCAATGTTTGCACATAGGACAAAACTTCTATCCACATTGTCTTAAAGTGTGAAGAAATGGGGACAAGATACATCTTTTGGGTTCGCAGTTTATATAATACCCCAATACATACATATGTTCTGCAACTCAATTTGTTAATTTTGACAGAAATATAGTCATAATTTCTTAACTTAAAGATAAATTTACAACACACGTTTTGTGCACAGTAGACAAAAATAGACGATACCAGAGATTCATAAACCTTTTTCCTCATCTTAAAATTAAGAATAGACCTGTTTATATACAAGAGTTTCATCTTAGCCTAGCTTTACTGCAAAAATAACTTTAAATGTTCTTTAAACCTTAAGTTCACATCTAGAATTAGTTCTTAGCAATTTGTATAACTATGACTGCCAAAAGTCTTTTGTAAGTTTTCAATATTTTCAAAAGTTGTTCAAGATTAAAGCTGGATTGATGATGAATTTTTATATTTTTTCAATTTCAATTGTTGATAGTTGCGTAAAAAAATTGAGAAAACATGAAAATGTATCATCAATCCAACTTTAACCACGAATATCTTTTTAGAAACTGAAAATATCAAACAAGCAAACTTATATAAATCCCTTTTTGTGGGGCGTCAAATTTCCTGTAAAAATCTATTTTGCTCATTCCAATTGAATGTCTACAACAAGAACCATAAAAACCCAAAGTGCAAAATAATTTTATCCCATGTTATTTAAATAGAAAATGCAAATTAAAAGGTGAAACTATCACTGTATTTTTTTTCCGCCATTTTCATTATTATAATTACGAAAATGACAAGTCTAATATCTTCGACATATTTACATTTATGATTTAAGAAAAATATTACCTTTCTAGAGACTATATTCTTTATTTGCACCTTATATCGATCTGGTATATTGAAGGCGATATGTCCAAGAGTAACTATTGCAGTTCTGTAGTTGAGAGATTCAGGTGTAAGATTGTTTTTAATAGATTCCAAAATGCTAGAAAATAGAGTATCATACATATCTGGCATGTTCTTGTAGATACATTGTATTGCCCCTTTAGCTTGCTTGGGTGTTCCAGTTTGTGCAAACTCTTTACATATTGGTGCTAACTGATTCATGATTTCAGGAAATTGTTCAGCTAAAAATTATTATTTCTGTGTCACTCACAATTTTAAATTTTATTGACAATTTATATAAAACCGTAAAGAAATAAATTTTATTAGTTTCCTTATTGTGAGGCCAATATACCTTGTTTTGAAAAGTCCTACCATTTTAAATGCTTAGTTAGTTACTTTTTGACATTTATTGAAAATTCAGATTCTTGAGAATGGCTATATATTTAGTTAAAAAAACTAAAAATGAGAAAATTACCATTCTCAATATGTTTAGGGCTGTTCTCAACAAAAGCTCAACATTTGATGTTAGAACAATAGTTTGAGCATGACTGTTTGAATATTTGAATATAATGACTATAAAAAAGATAAATGCAGACCCATTAGAGCATCAAATAAGAAGCACAGAAAGAAGAGAATTTGTAATATATAATGTACACTACCCATAATTAAATATTTCAAAGGAAATAATTATTTACATTAGGAGTCACCAGAGAAAATCTACCTCAAAACTAAGATTTAGAACTAAATGGGATCCCAACACAATGCTAGGAACAAATAAAAATGCCATTAAATGGTACAAGGACTGCTTCAAAGTAGCAAACAGAACTGAATAGGAGGCACAAATATGAAAATGTGTACAGTTCAACTTAAAAAAGAAATTCTTCCAAATGAAGATTATCATCTTGTCCAAAAGCCAAGCCTCTGGAACTCTAATCTCCAATGTCATGATATCTAAGCTGGTTTTGGGATGCGTGGACAAGTTATATAAGCTAGGTAAGAAGAATAAAGTTACCCAGTGTACCTTAAGTCTCAGAAGATGGTCTCGGTAACAGTGTAATAGTGAGTGTTGGAGTAGTGGTAGTGTAAACAGGTTCTGGGACACACTGGAGTAGAGGGATATGAAATAGCAAATAGATTCACTAAAGTAAGGGCATAAAAACTTTTCTTAGGACCTGAACCCTTTTGAGCAATAGACTTCAGAAAATAGAGAAAATGCTAGAAAAAAGGTAGCTGGAGAAAGAATCAGTTCTTGGAAACAATCTACAAGGGTTAAGACATGCAAGTATACTACTGGGAAACTATAACCAAATAAAAACTTTTAACTTGAGTAATGACAATCTATAAAGATTATCAAGAGTTTTGTCGGGTATTTACGCCTCTATGGACACCTGAAGATACTAGGTTAAGCAGATAAATAGATGAAACCTCTATCCATATTCTCTCAAAGTGTGAGAGACTACAGAGCTCCAGAGCATTACACCTGGAAGCATATGAAATAGAAGATCTTTGTCAGCTACAGCCATCCCATATTCTGAACTTTCTTTAAGGCATGGAATTATTAGTGCCACAGCAAGAAAAAGGGACCCCTTAAATTACACATACTTACATTAATAGCAACAATAGATTTGTCGTTTACAGCCTACAAAAATTTTAATCAAAACAGTATGAAGATTATAGTGAAGATATGAATTTTATTTTTTTGTGAAAAATACTTGAAAAAAATATAAGTTCTCTCTTCCTGACATTCCTTAAAAGCAAATTTAAAATTGGTATAAAATAGTTGTCTTTGTCAATTCAGGATTTGAATGGGCAGCAAAAAGAATTGACTTAAGTTGGAAGAAATTCACGGTCAAATGAAAAGATATAGATGAGAAATTACGAACAACATTGGTAAGATATTGATAATAGTACAAAAATAGAAATATTTATTTATAATATTATTTTGGGAAACATTAAATATGAAATCAAGAACATCTTCAGGTTTGACAATAATTTCAATGTTGTTAATTTGATTTGTCTTTGCAAGATCATTTTCTCGAAAAATACAAATTAATAATCTATCAAGAATATGATGGTATTTCCAAAATCATAATAATTATTTTGTAATATACTTACATAAACATTTATATTTTCCCAGGAAAGTGAATACAGATAGTACTAAAGGAGCAACATTCTCATCATCTAACTTCAATAATTCTAACAGTTGCTCCAAAACATCGCTATATTGAAAATGGGAGGGAAATACTACACTCAACATAACCAGCAACTTTATGCCCCTATCTCCAGCTGTCGCAGGGTTCAATCCAATTTCTTCTATACTATTTCCACCTTTTAAACAGTCCTCAACATATCCTACTAATAGTTTAATTGCTTCGTGGTCGATCATTACAGAACTTATTCTCTCAAGCAACATTTTAACTGTGTTGTAATATAAGTTTGTCATAACTGGTGGACCAAGTTTTCTTAATACTGCTGCTGTTGCTTCAGAACATTCTTTACAGCTCACAGAGGGCTTCACTACTATATCAAATTGTTCCATCAGAAATTGATCTCTTTTCAGATGATTACTAAATTTTGTTAAATATTCATGAGCTTTAACTGGCTCTGGTAAACACCTGGATAAATTCTGTACTTTTATCGCCAATTCTTTCAAAACTTCATTTGAACCGTTTGCAAATCGCCTATGTAATTCCAAATATTCTTGAACCAATTTTCTGACACATAATTGGTTCTTCTGTAATTCTAAGAATGCTTTAGTTGCATGATCATCTACCGTGCCAAGAAGATGGTATAATTTCTTCATTCTCTCTGCAGCAGGAAGTTGATAAGGAACAAGACAAGTATTCAATAAACGTTCTACTAATAATCGATCTTCCATGCCGGCCATATAATAACCATGTAGAATTTTATCTTTAATCCAGGTGACGGCTTTTTTTGTTGCATTAGGTACATCGGGATCGCTGAGATGTTTTTTGTAAATGAGCGCTAGGCCAGACATGGCCTCTTTTCTTATTTTGAATTTTTTATCCAAAGTTCTTTCTTTAACAAATTCTAAAAGATCTTCAGAATCTGACACAACTTGAAAATCGTTTTTCGCTGTCGTAACGATAGCCATTACTACTTGATACCGCACATTTTCTTCAGAGTCGTGTTGTCTCATTTTCAAAGTCTCTGTGATATCTTTTCTTAAACTAGGATGGTTTAGGAGAAAGTGCATGGAATATTGTACACATTTTGTTCTAATTGCAATAGAAATGTCATTGAATCTTCCTAAAAATGCCCTCCATAATGCAGTGTGTCGACGCGCAAGCTCAGAGTCTTTTTCGCTGAACATTTTAGCTAAAAGGGCAACAGCAGCTAATCTGTCACTTTCCAGAGGACTTTTCAATTTACATTCTAGCTGTGGTAATACGGCTAATAAAATCTGAGGCCTTATATGATTTAATTCATAAATCAAATCATATACCTTACCACAAATTTGTAAATTTTTATCCTCTTTGCCCAAAATTAAAACATGATTGAAGAATGCTTGAATGTAAGGCTCAAGTGTATCCGAGGTTTTGATTATTAGCTCTTTGGCCAGAAAGTACGCATTTTTATGTTGCGTTTTGTTAGGTTCAACTATATTTATTAAAATAATATCTAAAAGGTCATTGCTGACCATGTCACTTTCCGATATTAGAGGGCACAGTACATCTAACATGAAACTTTTAACTCGTCCAGAATGTTCATCATTGACAATTCGAAACATCAATTGAAAAAGAGCGCAGAATATTTCTTGGCAATCTTGAAGTTCAAAACACATGTTAAATGACTTCACATATGCCAAATTCTCCAGCAAATAAAAATATCTCTTAAAAGCAGCATCTTTGGGATCTTTCAGTCCAGATAACTGAGTAATTAAAAAGAGAAAAATTGTTTTCACTTGTTCAGGATCTTTATATGGTGCTTCAGGAGCATATACTCTCAAGACGTCTGCAATACAACATGCTATTAGTAATTGAACATCTCTTGAAGTGTGAGATAAAAACTGCTCTTCTGCAAGGTGAAGGGACAATGGAATGTATTGCTTATAAGCTCCATCGTCTTGTCCCATAGCTTGTAAAGTATGTGCGAGTGTTTTTAACCGACGGATTAATTCGTCTGTATTTAAGTCGTCACTAATTGGACGACATCCTGGAGGATACACTATTTCAGACATTTTGTTACCTAAAAAAATAACTTAATGACAGATTTAAGAATTCCCAAATTTCAAAAACTACAACTACCTAACCACATAAAAGTGGTTAGGTAGTTGTATCCTAATTGTTTGTGTGTTGTGTTGATTGAATGTTTTTATTAATTATTCTTATTTTTATGCTAGAATTTTGTATCATATTTTTTAAACGACAACGTTTTTGTACTTCTTACTAATATGTTATCAAAATATCACAATTATAATTAACAATGTGCACTTTTTAACTAAATCTTTAAAATCTATTATAAATTATTTCCAAAATAGCAGAATAGATTTTGTAATACACAGAATAAAGAACATATTATATGTATTAATTACATACTTGATACTACCAAAGCATGTAAGATGGATATCAATAAACAAATGGTTGAATTCAAATAACCTATAAATTAAAGATTCCAAAGATCAACAAATTATCTTTTGCCCACTTTATCACAGTAATAAAATGCCATTAGATAGTGAATTAAATTGCTATCACTGTATATATAGGATTATCTTTCAATTTAATTGGATGTTGGACAAGTTGGACTAAAAACAGTTTTGATACTTCTGCGCCCGAAAATGAGCATATTTTTAGTTCACAAATCTATTTAGAAATTTTTTTACATATTTGAACATATTTTTCACTAAATATGCTGTTAATGTAATTAATAATTTTATCTCTTTCTGTAACCTCATTACTAAAACAATAATATCTGCAAGAAAATTTATAAACATTGTTATTATAGCCAAATATGCTTCTGATGTTGCCAAATATCAAGAAAAATTATTCCTTCTAGGTGTAACATAAAGTCTTTATTCATGTTATAAAAAGTGTATAAACTTACAACAAATGTTTAAAAAATTTGTGGAAAGGGTTATGTTATGTGTCAGCAGTTTAATATATAAATTTAGCAAACTGTAAAATTAATGGATAATATCAATATCGATAAGAATGAACAAAATTTGATTAAATAATAGGATATATTTTGTATCATGAGTTTGGTATTGAGTATTTATGCATTGAACAACCATAAATATTTAGAGTGACTATTATGAACAGTTTCTTGTTACAAATGTCATCCCTCATCAATAGGTCATCTGCTTACTTATAAAAAAAATCACAGAACTTACAAAAACCCTTCAGATATTAACATTCACTTGTTTTGTTAAAGATAACAAATATGGAAAGCTCATTACACACTCAAAATTATGTCAAAAGTAATGATTATCCTTATTAACATATCATAAATCATTTCCTAATGTCTAAGATCTGAATCCCCACTGTACCATTCATTAATAAGATCTAATAAATAATATTCCTTAAAGGCCTCTCAAAAAATAGTAACAAATTATTCAAAATAACTTCATAGTTATTAGTACTTTGAGAACTGAAAATTATTTAATAAAAAAACTGACTTAAAACCAAAAAGCTGACAACCAAATAATTTCAAATATTATTAATTTAAAAAATTTACCTATATCATACAAGAATTGCTATCTTAATTATGTAAATAAGTTGTTAACTAAGTAATTTTGATAATATAGGTATACTGTATTTTCTATTTTTATTATGCGACCTCAAAAATTAACATAATCCCTGGAAGTCGTTATAAAATAACAAACTCTCGTGGTTTACACATACACATTAATATACATCAACCACATCTACAGGTACCTATTATCCAGATTTCAGTTGGTATATTCCAAACAATGTTTTTTCATTTATTCTATGCCGCAAAGTAGAAATTACATTGATTGTATTGAAAATTACTTCTTTAAAAAGCAATTCCCAGGGATTACACACGAATACAACGAAATACTATGCAACATATATTTACCTGTCTACCAAATAACGTTGGATAATAAGATTGAGGTAGATCAGTCTTTGCACTTTAAAAAAGTTATAGATAGTATAAAACACAAGCTCATAACATAACTTATTTCAGTTATATTTTTCTGTTTATGAAAAATCGGTAAAACTTTACCAAAATATCTCCATTTTCTAGATAAACAGGGACGCGCACAAAATAACAGAACTTACGAAATGCACTTCACTTATTAACATGAAGTTTGGGAGCTTTCTTCTTCTCTTTTTATAATTGTCAACACGGAAAGTGACATTTATAATTATTTTCTTTTTATTAAACTCGGATTGTATGTAACGCTCATATTATTAGGAATATCGTATATTTGTATTTGTACTGGTTGAAATATCCATACCTCCTCATTAAGAGTCGTGGTTGAAGTTACCTAAAAATTAGTTTTTGTAAGTGGACCGTAGATCATCCGTAGATACTATGGAGTGTAGATACACTACAATGTTATTACTGGACTCGTGCTGCTCACCAGCTAGCAACTTCCTAGCACTGCTTTATAACCTCATTACTATGATTTGGATTCTGTGCTCTTGCCGCCTCGTTTTCATTAAAAAGTGAGGTTAAATATTTTGACGTTTAATGGTCTTCAAGTTATAGTAAAAATATTGCTATAAGGGCAAGGCAACAATTCTAATTTCACGAACGTTGCATTCATCATAAATAATATGCCTACAATCGGTGTTAAAAGAGATTTGTTATTTAAATCCTTAGGAAAACAATACAGTGAGTTATACGTATTTCCATAAGATACATTTGTTTCATCCCATATTTCCTGCAATTTTAATTGGAAGTTAACAGTTCGTAATATAAAAATAGTATTTGATACAAATCCTAAACTTGAATAATTATAAAATTGAATTTTTATTTCTGTTCTTACATTAATTTCAAGGCATTTTTTAGCTGATGATGAATTTCAAAACCTGTGCTTCGAATTCGGTCTAGAACTAGATGAAGTGGTAAATATTTGTTTATAATATTTTTTTCTTATACTAAATGTTCTATGGGTAAATAAAAACATGTTTCATTCAGAGCAAAACTAATTTGTTTTAGACAACGGAAAAACAAATGATTACCAAAGAACAAGGTGAAGATTCACAACTAACAACAAATGCTTCAGAAGATGTGATTTATAGAATTGATATTCCAGCAAATCGTTATGATTTATTATGTTTAGAAGGTTTAGTTAAGGGTTTACTAATATTTCAAGGAAAGTGAGTAATATGGTTTTTAGAATTAGTTATTAATTTCATAAGCTCAAATATTTGGTAATCTAACTATTTAACTGCAAATTTGTGTGTTTATTCAGTGGAAAATAAAACAAATCTTCTAGATAACTGATTAAACCATTTATGCTCATGTAAATTGTCTATTAAGAGATGTTTTCAGAATGACCCATAAAGTTTTCTAAATTTTGTTAAACTAATTATCTAAGACTTAACAAATGATTGCCATGAGACATATTTGTTTGTTAGTTAAGAATGCTGAATCACTTGTCACTATATTATTTTCATTTATACTCAACTACAATTTATAATAATACTTTCTATGATACACTTTGAGGAATCTGCTAATTGTAAATTCTTAATTGCTCGTAACACCCACACACCCTTTGAAATTTTTACTATTGCCTCTTCCCTATTGGTTCTTTCTCTTCATTTGTCTTATATTGTTATAAATTTTCCAGAGTTTTTGAGTTCACACAGACAGATAATATAGATGACCTACAACAACTAATTAATATAGTAGGCAGACATAGCCAAAACATGGGATTAAACATCAACATCAAAAAAACTAAATTCATGATTATCACTAGGGAAGCGAATACGTTTAAAAAATCTAGAGTAACATAATATGGAAAACCTATAGAACGGGTAAAAAAATTTAAATATCTAGGTACATGGCTCTATGAAGAATGGTCGTCGGACAGTGAAATAAAATGCCGAATTGAACAAGCTCGAAGTACATTGATAAAATTTAAAAATATATTTACATGTACCGACTTTGATCTTGATCTTAGACTTAGACTTGTGCGGTGCTAAGTTTGGTCAGTGCTTCTTTACGGGATGGAGGGCTGAACCCATAAGGTAAAAAACATCAACAAATTAGAGGCATTCGAAATGTGGGTATATCGTAGAATCCTGAAGATACCATGGACTGCCAAAGTGAGGAATGAGGATATTCTCAGGCGTATCAATAAAGACTGTGAACTCTTTAACATCGCGAAGAAAGAAAAGATTGCATACCTTAGCCATATAATGCGAGGCCATAAATATCAATTCCTTCAGCTGATAGTCGAGGGCAAGATTGAAGGCAAGAGAGGATTGGGACGGAAGAGGATGTCATGGTTGCAGAACGTGAGGCATCCATTAATGGATATGCATTAAAAGAAGAAGATAAATATCACCAATGGTTCCAAAAATTCCAACTTACAATAACAACAATATTTCTTAATTACCATAACTTCCAAAGAGAAATCTGTTATTTCTATTACATATATTTATTATTTTATCCATGAATACAGTAAACAACAACATGAGATTCATCACCTCACTTAATCCCAATTCTTCTATTTATGATTTCATTTCCTTATCAACATAGCATCTATTATTTGCATATTAGCTTTAGAAAAATTTTATTTATTTTTTTAACGCCCTTTGTTTTCATATTTCATTTCATTTCATCCCTACCAAAGACCTTTTGTATTGTGTTGCTTCTAAAGACTTCTATTTCATCTTGTTATTTACCAATTCATTTTTTAGAATTTCTCAGCCAATATATGGTGCTGTTAAACCAACTGAGGGGACAATGGAAAAGTTAATTATCAAACCTGATACTGCGAAAATTCGTCCCTATGCTGTAGCAGCTTTATTAAGAAATATCAAGTTTGACAAAGATAGTTATAACAGTTTCATAGAATTACAAGATAAATTACACCAAAATATTTGTCGTAAACGATCCCTAGTGGCTATTGGAACACATGATTATGATACTGTTAAGGGTCCATTTGTTTATGATGCTAAATCTCCAAAAGATATTAAATTTGTTCCCCTTAACCAGAACAAAGAATTTTCTGCTGAAGAATTGATGACATTCTATTCTGTGAGTATGATTGTTAAACTAATAAATTTAATTCACTCCAAAGCAACAAGATAAAAACATATAAATTCTGGTAAAAACTGTGTTCAGTATGAATATCAACAACAGGAATTGCAACTTAAATAAATTAAGAATATTGACAGTTAAATGTTTATTTTGTTGAATTCAAAAAGGACACTACTACAAATATTATATTATTGCATTTTTTTCTCAACTTTTTAATTGCTACCTTCTCTCCAATTATTCCTTTTTACTAAAATATATTATCTGGAAGAATACAACAATTATTTTCTTTCAGATTCCTCCTTTTCATTAAACTCTTTTCTTGAAGATGCATTCCCCTCGGTTCCATGCCAGTAAAAGGCTTTTTGCACTTCTTTTCTGGTAACTACATGGTCTCCTTGTTTCCATATACTCCCTAGTGATTGGAAACCTAAACCAAAAAGGTTATTGGTTTTTTCTGTCATTGAGATTCCTAGAATGTTCCCAGAACACCTTTGAATCGTTTAGGTGAGAACTCAATACTCTATAGGAGCTAGACTGTCAAAATGCCTCGCTATGGCACATTCATGACGTATTTCTGTTTGAGAAGCAGGTCAGTATTGTAGAGGTAGTGACCACCAGTTTTAAACCATCTTATTTTCCAATTTTCAACTAATATTAAAGTCTTATCAATGTTTATTTTCTTGATCATTATATTACTGAGAACATTCACTGATGAGATACTGATCAAGTTCTAGGACTAGGCTCACTACTTTCTAATTCTCCCTACTTTGTGTAGATATATAATGGCTTCATGGGCTAATCTATATTTGTACTGCTTAAGTTGGGTACATTCTCTTAGTGAAGCACCCACAGAAAATCTTCATACTTTATTGACGGTTTTGTATATGTAATTGTTAATCCCTTTCCTAATACTGTTACCATTTGTTGTTCTGTTGAACCTGTTTCTAACTCATCCAACCCAGTCAATTAAATGTAATAACCATACTGTGTACAAACTTCTGACAATGCTGTTTCACACAAATTCTTTTTCAACCCGCTCGGGTTGAGTTAGACCAGAAAATAAAAAAAATTATCTTTAATGATAATCGACTTTATGAATTTATATTTTCTAATAAAATTGTTTTCTAGACTCATGCTCAGTTGAAACAGTATTTACCCATAATAAAAGATAGTCCAGTATATCCGGTTATTACAGATAGTAATGGAATTGTTTTATCATTGCCACCTATAATTAATGGAAATCACTCAAAGATTACTTTGGATACAAAAAATGTATTCATTGAATGTACAGCTACTGATTTAACAAAGGTAAGATAATATACATTATTTAAGGGATAATAAATATTCAAAACCATCTACATCATTCTAGCATAGGCGGTTGAGTTTTAACAAAATACCCTGTAAATTTGTATATTGATCCCTGATAAACAAAAAATTACTCATATTTATAGCAAATGTGGATGAATACAATGAATTTTCTGTGGATCATTGATATTGAAATTTGTTTAGTATAGTATATCAGCAAAGTTTTTTTTTTATATTCATTAACAGAATATAATGAATCCTGAATTTTATTATTTAAACCTTAGCTGTCTCAGGAACTTTACATTATTACATTACTCAATTGACTAGTTTCTTTTTAGATTTCTGTCATATATTGTTGGGGCAAGGGAATGCCAAGTAATTGTAGACATTGAAAATGTGTTTGATTTATATGGTGTGTTATTATTTGTACTGTTTAAATTGGCATATCATCTACATTGTGATATACCAAAGAGCATCATTAATTATCTGGAATAGGTATCTTTAAGTGTATTTTGTATAGAATAGTTGTGATGTATTTGCTGAGACAACCTTACAATTATGCACTGTATGTTTAAATTGTAGTTTATTTGGACATTTGATTTGAGATTCATAAGTTGATGACAATGATCTGGAAAATTTTTAATAATACTTTTAATAAAATATCTGTATTGTGAATTATCAGAAATAAAAAATTTTGTTTGGAATTGTGTCAAGCATAGATATTAATTAGGAAAATCTTGAATGGTTACAATTTTAAAAAAAATGTTTGCACTGTATTTGCTGAGACAACTCCATAATTATATGGGATATGATTCAATTGTTTTGTATCTTATTTTATTGATCCGTATCAAAATAATTATTCAAACAATCTTTAAATATATTTTATTAAAATATTTGTATTGTATTTGCTGAGACGACTTCATAATTCAATGGAATATGTCCAAATTGGGGTGGTTCAATTGTTTTGTAGTTTATTTCATTGATCGATATTGAAATAATTATATAAACAATCTTTAAATCTATTTTATTATAATATTTGTATGGTATTTGCTGAGACGACTCCATAATTCTATGTCATATGGTCAAATTGGAGTAGTTCAAATGTCTTGTAATTTATTTTATGGATCTTTGGTTTGAAATGTTGCCAAGTATAAATAATTATTTGAAAAATTTGTAGTTGTAATTTTTATAAAACGTTTGCCCTGTATTTACTGAGAAGACTCCATAATTCTATGAGATATGTCCAAATTGGAGTGGTTCAATTGTCTTGAAGTTTATTTTATGTTTCTTTGGTTTGAAATTTTTGCAAGTATAGAATTATTTGATAAATTTTTAAATGTATTTTCTTATATTTTTCTTCTTTATTAGCAAATTAGAATTGATCTTACAGATTTTCGGGTGATTGTCTTTTTAGTCTTCTTCCTTGCAGTGAGGGGTTGAACTGAGTGTTGCTTAGTTGGTTGATATTGTTTGCACGGTGGTCGGAGTATTGAAGTAGATAAATTTTAATGTATTTCATTTTGGATTTTTGTTAAAAAAATTGATTTGAGCTGATTTTATATATGAAGATACTTGAAATGATTTCTTTAATTTCAAGTGAAATATAAAGATATAATAGAATGTATATTGAAAAATAGGGCACACACTTATAACAAGTGGAAAAATGTCCTTAGTATAATGAAAAACCTTATATTCTAAAATTATTGGTAATCAATTAATAATGCTCGAAATATTTTTATATGTTTGTTAAAAAATTGTTAAATTATTTAAAAAATGTAGAAACTTTGAAATATGTTATTGCCATATATATTTTAGGCAAAAGTAGTTCTAGATACTATTGTTTGTATGTTTAGTCAATACTGTGCTGAACCAAATTGTGTTGAATATTGTGAAGTTGAAAATCCCAATGGTACTTCTGTTTTGTACCCGGAATTGGAATATAGAACTGAAACAATTTCAATTAAAAAATGTAATAAAAAAATCGGAATTAAGTAAGTAATTACATACCAGTTATATTTTATGTAAAAGGTAGTACTGATTTCATTATATATTATATGGCATAGTGCACTCTGCAGTATCTGGTCATGTCACATGGCATTGTAATGCTCAGAGTGTGGGAAAGCTTACTTGAACCAAGCCAGAAATCTTCTATTTTCACTCTATTACAATCACTTGCATATGTTTTCCTTTTCATTCAAAACGTGCATTTATGTGTAATAATTAAAAATCATAATGATCGGGTTCATCACTAGATATGTATATCTAATATAAAGTAAAAATATATAAGTACCACAGATAAATTTTAGACATAATTATCATATGGAGTACAAAGTGGTAACAAATCATAAATGAAATTTATTGATGCTTTGATTAGTAGAAAATTTGAATTTATTTTTTACAAATATGTATGAAGCTTATATGGCTACCAGGTATCAAGATCAGGGACTGTTATATAAAATTTATACAAATTGAAACATTCAAATTATTATGTTAATTTTATAAAATTTTTTTAGTGAATCTTCTAATAGTATCATTCAACTCTTATCAAAAATGTGCCTTTTTTCTGAATCAAAGAACAATTCAGACACAGTTAAAGTTGTAATACCTCCTACAAGACATGATATTTTACATCCTTGCGATATATATGAAGACGTTGCAATTGCTTATGGTTATAACAATATAAAAAGAACTTTTCCAAAAACAAATACTGTCGGTCAACAGTTTCCAGTTAACAAATTGACCGATCTATTAAGGTACCCTATTGCCGAAGCTGGATTTACAGAAGCCTTAACATTCACATTGGTAAGTCTCGATACCAAATGCAAATATATATTTAAGTTGTCTTGTTATTTTACTTAATTGATGCTTTTTATTTTTGTAATGTGTGTTTTAGTGTTCAAGAGATGATGTAAGTACAAAATTAGGGATTGATTCAATAGACAAAGTTCCAGCAGTATTTATCTCTAACCCGAAAACATTAGAATTTCAAGTATGTCGTACTACTCTATTGCCCGGTATTCTGAAAACTATCGCCGCTAATAAGAAAATGCCGCTGCCTATGAAAATATTTGAAATTGCAGATGTCGTACTTAAAGATTCTGAAGCTGGTAATTATGGAATTATTTTACTTGATTATAATGAATTTTTATATATTACCACCTAATCAAATGAAGCAAGTTCTATTATATTGAGTTTATAAGTTGGAATTTACAGCACTTTGGGTAGTTATGCTTTGTCAATGGGTTATGTTTAATATGGGTAGTTAGTAGTAGTTAACCTATTGCAATTGATTTAATGTTAGTATGCTGTGATTCAGGATGTCATGATCCAAAGGATCTATTGTGCCCTCTTTTCTTACCGTGGTACTGGCACTTCATCTTCTATTCCCAATTGTAATGTTCTGCAGTTTCCTAGTCTTTTACACTTTAAGAGAATGTGGATACAGGTTTTGTCCTCTACATTGGAAGGTAACTTAACCCTTTTTACCTGGTTCATTTAACTTGACCAGGCATTTCAAGACCAGCTTTGATTTTATTACATTGTAGTTCAGAGCTGTAATGGCTATTTGACTATCAAAAAAAAATGATGATCTCCTGTTTGTGATATCTCTTTGCTAAATTGAACTGAACACATTTTACATGAGCAAATATTTCAGTTTGAAAAGTACTTGGTGTATTGCCCAAACTTCTATATCTATACATACATAATACTCAGTTCTGTCTGTTGTTTTGATCTCATTTACTTTTATAGTTTAGACCTTTGAGGTAAATTTGTTCTTAAAACTTTTTTTTTCGGTATTTCATCCTAAGCATATTCCAAATTTGATCTTCTTTGAGGAAATTTTCAGTTTATCTGTGATAACTCCTTTGAACATTCCGTGAGAGGTTTTTTCGTCACTCAGTGAATTCGGTCCAAACTTCAGTTTAATAGTTTAAAAGTCTGTCTGAAATTAGTAAATTGGGTACTACTATGAAATAGCATCGAAATGTTATATACATTGTTAGTATAATTTTTTTATTACGTTCATTGCAGAAGTTGGTGCTAGAAATGAGAGAAGAATATGTGCAGTGAATTGTAATAGAAATGCCGGTTTCGAAGTCGTCCACGGCCTCTTAGATAAAATAATGTTACTTTTGGAAGTATCTTGGTCAAGAAAAAAAAACTCTGTTGGTTATTATTTACAAGCTGCCGATGGTAAGTAATTTGTCTTATCATAAAAATGTATCCACTAAATAAAACATAATAAAAAAATATATAAAATAGTTGGTGCTCAGTAATTGTTTGATAATTAATACACTTCCCAGCAAAATTAAAACATCATTAGTTATTCAAGTCAAAATGTTAATGTAGTCCAGTCATAAAGACTGTGAAATCGGGTTTTTAGCAGATATGACTGAAATTATATGGAAATAATGGGGAAAATGCAAACAAGATTGTAAAGTAGAAAAATTCTCAACCTCCATGAAGGGGTTGATTATATTTTGAAAATATCAAAATACTTGTAGAGCTTAAAACCTTAGGCCCACTTAGGACGTTTCAGAGTATTAATAAAATGAAAATTCAATAAACAATGAGCGTATTATGAAACCAAGAAAAGGAAAGAGTTCAAATAAACCAGATCAGCGTAATGGGCGTATAACTGATACAAATCAGAATCATAAACAGCGTACCTCACTGCTACCGATTACTTGTTATTTGGAAATACTAGGGATCGAATTCAATGTTCTAGATTTTGTCTATTTGACGTTTATCGACTTGTTGCAGTATGAAAGAATGAAAGGTTTGTGCAATGGTGGTATGTGTATGGTGACAGATAGTAATGGTATGGGCTAGTTTTAATATGAAGACGCTATACATATTGAAAGACATTTTAATCGTCACAGGTACATTGTAGTTGTTCATTTTTCCTTTTTAGAGGTGTATTTTTGTTAAATGAAAATGTTTGAGCACTTATCATAAGAATATTTCAAAATATGTGGAGGAATATTTGAGATTTTTTATTCAATTTCTGTATTTCCTACTATAGTGGTTGGAATTCAATATAGTAATTTTGTTTTCAATTTTATGCTAATATTTTGTTGAAATAAACATCGAAATTAAATGTTAATTTTGTTAGGGAGTGTTTTAATCAAATAATTCAACAAAAACTTATTTATTCTAGGTTCACTTTGTATTCAGTTGATTCATTTTATTTTAGAATAGATTGTTTCATATTATTTTGTAATTATTAAGATTTGATACAGTCTAATGATCAACATCAAATGTTTGTGCCGTTTAGCAACAAATTAAATGTATAAATTTAACAATGCGTATTTAATGATTTTATTTTCATTTCAGATCCAACTTATTTTCCTGGAAGATGCGCAAATATAATTTGCCATGGAGCTCTCATTGGAAAAATTGGTGTTTTGCATCCAACTGTTTTGACCAAATTTGAGCTAACAAATCCATGTTCTGCTTTAGAATTAAATATTCAATCCTTCATTTAAATGTTTAATTGGCATATTAAATGATTTTATCTAATTTTTTTTCTTTTTTTTTTTCTTCTACTAACATTACCTTTATTGGCACTTTTCAATAAGGTTATTAAGGATATAAATCCTTGATACAACTTTCAGAAATAATGGCTTTCAAAAACGTTAAATATGTAATTACTATTTTTTTTGTGAGCAGTGTAAAACCTTGATAAAAGACATTGAGCAACCAATGATTGTGTAGAATTTTTCCCAATAAAAACCTCCCTTTCTTAGTCCTAAATATCGTGCTTGAACATTACTTCCCATTATTAGGACTCCACTATGCCCCTTTGTGCAATCAAACCTTCATGATACGTTCCTTATTTATCTTTATTATCAATATTTTTCTCACTGTTACTTTCGTCTATTTATCAATAGGCATGTAGAGCAGATTTTTGTTCTTGTCCAGCAAGACTACCCTTTGCAATTTCCATCTCTTATGAAAGGGATGCAGGTGTTTTAAGGTTCAAGGAATTCATATTTTTTTTCATAATGACCTTACAGGCCTCGACACCTTTCTCTACTTTGACACACTAAACAAATTCTCGCAGCTCGGTTATTGAAAAAAAAGGGCAATCGCACTTCAATACCAATTTTTACGTGAATTCTCGTTCTTTGTGCCCAAAAATCGGGTTTAAACTATTTTTTTGTAATTTCTCGAGTTCCATGGGGCTACTGGCATGTGAGTAATCTATTTGCAGATCTATTTTTCCCCCACCTTTATCTCCGTGACAAGTAGTTATTTTGTAGTTTTTTGTGAGTCTTGCGAGTCATAGCAGTATCGCACGCTGCCATAATAACATTTGTCGACAAGTGCCTGCTGAGATTGACTTGTGAAAGACGACCTTATCGAGCTTTGTTAAACTCCGGCTCCTCTGTATCATCCTGTTATTATTGGTGGTTTTTTGAGCAGACTATGAATTGAAAACAAAGTATATTTAGCGGTCACTCCCATTTCCCTAGTTATTTGTATAGTATCAAACGTGAAATCTAAGATACATCGCCGAACACTGGTTCTTAGGAAGTTTAGTGTATTACCCCAGCACAAGATACAAAATCAAGACTCTTCTTAATATTCAGAAGAAATTAGCATAAATATTTTTAATTCTTTAAATTGATATAGGAAAGCATACAAATCATAATTTCGCTGTATCTTCTTTGCAAGCCCTACCCTCATAGTTTTTTTAAGAAAAATCAGCACACATCCCAGCTGATATATTTTATTGAAATATAGAGTACAGTTGAAACTTTTCTTTGAACTTGGACTATATTGAAAAAATCGCAGTATTCATATGAATTACTTAACCCTTCTCTATGGAATCTATTCTTATTCTTTTGAATAGCTTGTGGGAAAAATTAGAAAATGTAATAACACTGATAACTCATTTCACCATTGTTAGCATAATATAAACTTATATATGCATAAAAAATACTTAACCGCATCATCTTCAATCTGTTAGATCGACATAAAATCATCTAGTTTCTGTTAGATTGAAGAGTTTTTGGACACCCTGTTTATAAGTGTAAATAAACCAAACCTGTGTTGACGATTTGAGGTATTCTGACAATTTTTTAAATACTTCTATAATTATTAGAGTCTTAAATTAATTTTTTTTATGAAAAAGGCATTCCTCCAAATAAATTATCTATAAAGTTTGAAAGGTGCCCAGTTCTTAAATCCATCAATTTTTGATAACTTGGATAATATATACTGTTTTAAAAAAAATATCGAAACTATAAATTTCAAATAAAAAAACTTGAATATATAAAAATATTTTGGCGCGTAAGCATACCTACAAAAAGATAACCTTCATATTATCAACACACGTGTCCGTGTACTAATCTTATGAATTGATGTGACAAGTGACAGAACAAATATTCTCTTTCTTTGATTGAGTTGATTCCATAACATCGAACCTGATGTTCCATAGACATCTCTATGGATAATTTAGACGTATGCCAAATCCACAGGCTCACCATACTCTATTTTACGGTGTCAAAAACTTGAACTTGAAATTATAAACATAACACAATTACACTAACTTTTTTATTTCTATAATTTCTATATAAGCGTTTTAATACGTATACACATTTCATTCATTGACAATTCATTTGTATTATTACCTTAAACTCATGCCTACATTAATGACGTCATATGCTTTACCGCGAAATTAAAATCGTTATTAGATTAAAATCAAATGTGACGTGAGAAAATCACTTAACAAAAATCGTAATAATCCCTAAAACTGAGCGCTGCTTATAAATGAATTTATTTTCAACCAATTAATAATTTAATAAAAACAATTCAAAATAGAAAGAATTGTTCCATTAATAACGAAATACTATAATGAAACTATAGACATAGTTAATTTTCAAATTGGTACAGTTATGGAAATCATATTTCTTGAAAATCATCCAATGGAAATGTGAATGAACTTTTTATGAAACCAACTGTCCGACAGAGCGACCGTCAACATCATCAAATTTTGACCACGGGACGAGTCGTGTAGGGTGGGTAACGTTAGATGTTTAAAATTGGTTTAAATTCAGTTAAAGTTATTAATGTATTCGAGCTTTCTGATAATGTTTCAAAAATGTGGTCGCTGTATTTAAGGGATTGTCATGAGAACTATTCGTTATGGAGTGCAGTGGACGTTGAAATACGGCGACCGATCGAAGAACTGTCAGCAGGTGGATTGTGGATTGTAGAAATATTTTAAGGGAGGATATTAAAGATGAAACTTTGTGAAATGGATATTAGACTGTTATAAAACGTTATGAAATGCACATATCATCTGAGATACAGCATCCCTCAACAACCATCTTGACAAAATGTACCAAAATGTCAGAAGAGGGGCACAAATTTGGAATGAATGGGAATGTTGACAGAAATATTAAGGAGGAGTGCCACAAAACTAATTATGGGCAAGGAGGACGTCTCAAATTCTTTAAAGGTCAGTACTATTGATTTAAACATGTTTATTTTCCTTTAAATCAATTGTTATTAAATATCTTTAAACTTGTGATTTTTCAAACTTGTTTCACCTATTTTTTGATTAACACAAGAGTTGACTATGTATTTATTCATAATGTTCAGTGAAAGTTTTTAAATTTTCAATGTGAACTAGTTGAAAAAACTACATTACTTAATTGTTGGTTGAAATAGTGTCAAACCTTTTCCAATCTTAAACATTACACTTTAAACTTTACTTTAACTTTTTTCAAGTTTACCCCGGTATCTAAAATAAACTGACGATTTTACCAATTTAATAGTAGAACTTTGATTTGATTTCAATCACATGTAAATATTTTTTATCTAAAATTCTACTCAAACAAGGTTAGTACATTGAGGGAATAAATTATTTCTTAGATAGATAGATAGATAGATAGATAGATAGATCTGATGTATTGTGGCTTATAATATTTAATGAAAGAATAGTGAGAACTTTGTTATAATTAAAAGTTCAGAAGAATATATATTTATTTACTGAAACTTAATTTATAGTAACATTTACAACTATTGAAACAAGTTTTATTAAATACAAATATTTGTAATTACTTTCTGTCAATAACTTCATACTTTAATGTGATAACTTATTGTCTAATAATTATAACAATATTTTATTTTTTTTGTTTCCTGTTAAAAATATTGTTTAACAAACCAATATCATAAATATGGATACGATAGACATATTACTGGCAATTTTGTGCATTCTTGGTAAATCAACATTTTTAATAGGTGATAAGAAAAATACAAAAGAAGAAGTTCATTCAGAGTGATTGGCTAATTTATGCTGTTACTTGCTCTGATGTCTAACTACAATCAACCCATGGTTCAATTACTAATTTTTAGTGAAAAATATGAAATTCTTGTGATTCTTTATCATTGAGTTGTTCACAGTGGTAGCTTGTGGTAAAACATTTTAGGTTTCTGCAATGCTTCCACAAAAATTGAACTTGTATTTTGTCGTCAGTCAGATTTTCATTGATTTTATCATGCAGAAATGATGGATTGTGGTTGTCCCACTAGAAAAATATTACTTTCCAAGGAACACTTCCATTTTTCACTAGGGTCATAAAATAAAATTGCATTGCTTCAGTTCTCAAAAATGTCCTAAACAAGTTGAACAGATTTGGAAGAATCCAAAGCCAATTCAAATGACTCACAAAATTCAATACTATTAATAATTTTTTACAATATTATGCCTCTGTATATTTATTCTATAAGAAGAATCTAATTGAACCATAATATTGGTGGATCTCAATAACATATATATTTCATGCAATTATTAAGATGGCTTTTGGAGTTTTCATGACTTTTTATCTTCGTACTTATGAACTCAAGATCACTGATCACTATTTCTGTCAAAACTTTATCGGCACCAAATGGAAAAACAATATAATGGATTTTGCATGAAAATGATCCAATAACTCTGTGTAGTATTTTCTATTGATTGCCTTTTCCTTCTGGAGATAGTCAATGAACAATATTTCATGCGCTTTCCAAAATATTCAAGCCATAACCTTCTTAGCTGACTGTTGTGCCTTTGGACGCTTCGGACGTGGTTCACCATCTGCAGTCCACTCAGATGATGGTCGGAGTGAAGTGATGGAACCATCCATTGTCACGATAAAAAATCTGATTTATTATGTGCAAACATGGCCAAAAACTGCTCTGAATCATCAAAATTTTTTTGATTGACTGTGAATCCACTTTGAAAAACGCTATCTCATGATCAAATGTTCATGCATAATTGTAAACACACTGCCTTCTGATATCTTTACAGTTTCGGCTATTTCCAAATTTCTTCTGCATATCCAATTCGATTAGTTCAGAAGTCAATAATAATATACATAAATATACATACATACATCCCTGTATAAGGTCTGTGGGCATAAGGTGACGTTTTTCAAATTTTTTTTTATGGCCATACAATTATCAATTAGAGCTACCATATAAAATTTTCTCTAGTCATAGGTGTCTCTAGTGGGCAATCTATGACATTTTTAAATGGATTCTATTTTTAAATTCTTTATACTAAATTGGATCAATTTTAAAAAAGGTTGGGCTAGAAGTTTATTCCCAATGAATTAATTTAACTCGGACAAGTAAAATTTACAACAGTGATTTAGGATACCTCGAACTAGCAATCGAACTAGCAATCGTCATATTTTTTATTCCATTATTTATTAATAGGGTATTCTAATATTCAAGGTCACATAGAACAACCTGTATATTTTCAATGCATTGAAAAGTACTCTTAGTTTTCTCATAGTGCATAAGGTTTCCTATAATTATCTCTAACCGTTTTTAATTTATAAACAATTTCCCACATTATGTGATTGTCTGAACTGAAATTATGATCATACATACAATATAAATGTATGTATAAAAGTATAACTTTAATAAATCGATACTTTTATATTCATATTTATCGATGTAAAATTAGATAAATAGTCAAATTAGTTCTTGAAACAAGTGATTTTAACAATAAATACATGTTCAAATCAAATATATCGTTCTCTTTCAATATAAAAATGACATGGAAGACCTCCAACGATTCTACTTTAGTGTTAATTTTTGTATATTAGTTTCGATAAATAGATATTTTTATAGATGGAAAATTTATCCTTGAATTGGAACGAGCCAGGGAAGGTGAGAGGGTTTCTTGGGTGTCAGTACCCAGAAAAACATTTTGGCCACCTCCAGGTACTGCCTCAGCCACTCCAGCATATCGTCAAGAAAGTAGTACATCTCTTAGTGGTAAGTTTAAATTTTTATTAATTATATTGTTATTCATTTAAAGTAAAAAAATATGAATACAAATTAATAAAATTTCTTTATTCAAATTCTCATACTGGTTATTAGAAAACAATGGAGAAAAAATCAATTATTACCTTAATATGCCAAGAGGTCATTGTTATAAATTCAATAAGTTGACTATTGTACATAAAATTTGATCTAAAAAATGTATCTTGTGAAATTTTTCATGAATAAGTGACTCAAAAAGTATAAGATAAGCACGAGTCAGATGCCATGTGGAAAAGTTATGTTGATGTTTTTTCCATGAAATCACCTTCTTGAGAGAAAAATATTTTCCTTATTAGAATCCTGCGTGCATTAATTTGTAAACGTTAGATACGCTAAAGAAGTATTATGAAAGATATTTTTAAGTTTTCGCAATGATTTATATCTATGGAATAAATTCAATTTTAGCATTATTATGCACTATGTGGGAAAAACCCGAAACAGACAGTATAAACAGTATAAAAATATCCCCTTCCAGCATACCCTCGAAAAGGGGTCGTGTGGTACCTTGTTGGAAAGAGATTTTAATCCTCTCTTCAGAAATATAAAGTTTTTTTTGAATTTGGTGCAATCATAACTGAGACAATTCATTTTTGAGATGTAAAATTTTGATTATGTGTCTATCACAAAACTTTATGTAGAATGAAGATAATAATGTCACATAATATTTAGAATGTAGTTTTCAATGTACTTCACATGTAAATTAAATGTTCAATACCATTCACGGTATTTCCGTATCTATTCTGCTAAACATCAGGAAAATATCTTTGAAAATACCAAAATATTAGTCAAAAAGCCAAATAAACAATTGATATGAATCTTGTAGGCTTCTGTTATTATTATTATCTAATACAGGGCAGACAGCCTAAGGCTGTTAGCGCCCCCTTAAGATTAATGAGTACAATTAGTTTATTATTGTTAAAGTTTTACATATTATACGTATTGTTATTATAGCCAGTAGTTTATATCACAAACGAGTGCGCAAATATGAGTCAAGTCTATTTTTGAATTGATTTATTTTTTCTGAGTTGATGACTTCTTCAGGTAGCATATTCCACTGTTCCACTATTCGGTTGCTGATGAAATGTTTTCTAGGATTGGAATGACATCCGTCTTTTGATAACTTTGAGCTATGGCCACGCAGGTTGGTGTTTTGATTAAAGGCATAAATATCTTTTAAAGCACTACACTTGTATATTTGTTTCACAATTTTAAAAGTTTCTATAAGATCTCCTCTTAAACGTCTGTCTTCTAGTCTGGGTAGATTTAGTCTGATCAACCTTTCCTCATAGGACAATCCATAAAAACCAGTGGGTAGGATTTTTGTGGCCCTTCTTTGCGTCTTCTCTAAAAGATCAATATCTTTTTGAAAGTAAGGTGACCAGATCTGGAATCCAAACTCCAAAATAGGGCGTATGTAAGATTTGTACATTTTGACGAAGAGCTCTGTTGTGATGTGTACAAATGCTTTTTTTATTAGATAAATTAATGAATTGGCCCTTTTGACAATTTTGATGATTTGTGACTCCCACTTTAAGTTGTCGGTAATAGTGACACCTAAATCTTCTTGAACAGACACCACCTTCAGTGGGCTACCATTTATTAGATATTCTATATTTGGATTGGTTCTTCCAATGTGAAGCACAGTACATTTTTGTATATTTAGGTTTAATAGCCACTTTTTGGTCCAGTTGAAAATGTTCGTTAAATCATTCTGTATGGTTTCACCACTTGTAAGAGGATTGTTAGATATCTTGGTATCATCGGCATATGAGCTTTTTGTTGACTGAATTAATGACAGCAGGTCTGTGGTGTACAAGATAAAAAGTACTGGGCCGAGCACTGAACCCTGTGGTACTCCGCTAACAACTTTCCCAAATTCTGATACTTTTTTCCCAACTCTAACGTAGAATTTTCTGTCAGTCAAAAATGACTCAATCCAGGATAACAGTTTTCCTCTAATTCCAAGATGCTCCAGTTTTATCAGAAGTCGTTTAATTGGGACCTTGTCAAAGGCCTTCTCAAAATCGAGATATACAGCATCAATTGGATTTCCTTTGTCCCATTCCTTAGTCCAAACGTCTAAATTAAGAAGCAGATTAGTGGTGACTGACCTTCCAGGGGTAAAGCCATGTTGTTCGGCAGGCAGAATATTTTCTTCATCCATGAACTTCAGTAACTCATCCACTATTATCCTTTCCATAATCTTACATGGGACTGATGTAAGGCTAATGGCTCTGTAGTTGGAGGCTATCTTTTTATCACCTTTCTTGTGTATGGGGGTTACTGAGGCCATTTTCCAATCTCTTGGTAGTTGTCCAGACTCAAGCGAAGTCTGCATTAATGAACTTAAAGGATGGGACAGGCTCTGCCAACAATTTTTTAGGAAATATGGACTGATGCAGTCTGGACCTGGTGCTGAGTCGCTTCTTAAATTCTTCAAGGTTTTTTCCAATTTTTCGACTGCAAACTCGATACTGTCAAAGGATCTCTCTACTCTTGGCAGTTCATCAAAGGCTGGAAGTTCATCTAGCGCTTCAGTAACATACTGCTTACAAAACTGGTCTCTGAATACATTTGCCACAGCTGTCGCGTCTTGTACTGTATGATTCTTATCAGAGTTGATAACACAAGGAACAGATGATTTTGAACAGATTTGTTTCCTGATGTGACTGTAGAATGTCTTTGGGCTTCCAGTAGCAATGTTTATTTCATACTGTCGCCGAGATTGTCTTATTTTGGCTGTTAGTTGGTTATTATTAAGTCTGTAGCAAGCAAAACTTTCTTCTGATCTGATTCTGGCATGTTCGTCCCATAACTTACGCTTTTCTTCTATGACTTTAATTATCTCTCTAGTTATCCAAGGTTTGTTAAGTGACTTTTTACTTCTTGGTGCCCTAAAGGGTATATGCTTATCTACTGCCATGTCAATTATTGTTTTCAATTGATTCCACTTATCTTCGACCGACTCTGCTACTAGAATATTTTCAGGATTGTAATTGCTAATAAATTGATTGATAGAGTTAAAGTCTGCTTTCCAGAAATTTCTTTGTCGCTGTTGAGGCAAAATTCTTTTTTGACACTGCACTTGTAGGTTGACGAGTAACACCGAATGATCACTTTTACCTATTGGTGGACAATATTCAATTTTGGTTACTAAATTTTCGTCGTTACTGAGAACTAAATCCAGTAAAGAGGGTTCTTGCATTCCTCTGTATCTAGTGGGCCTGTCAACATGCTGGAACAAATTACTTTCAGTATACATAGAAACAAGAGAGAGACTGTACGTTTCATTTCTGGGCTCACCTAGTATTGGCCAGCTTAGGTTTGGTAAATTGAAATCCCCCATGACAAGGATGTTCTCAGTAAATGATGCTGCCTTAATACTTTTATAAAATTGCCTATCATTTTCTAGCAAAGAGTTTGGTGGTCTATAAACTCCTACCATCATAAGCCTTACCTCAGCTATTTGAATTTTAATCCACAGTGCTTCGTATGGGCTTAAATTTTCAGTGCTGTCATCACTCGAAATAACTTGTAGTCCTTGGTAGCATTTCGAAACATATATGGCGACCCCTCCATAACCATCAAAGCGAACCTTTCTGAACAAAGAGTAGTTATCAACATTTACTAACGTGCCTGGTATTGATTGATTTAGCCATGTTTCTGTGAGAACAACTACTGCTGGTTTTTTTCTCTCTATTTCTACTACTAACTGATCAAATTTAGTCATAAGTGCATTAGTATTGGTGTATAATATTGATATATCCATAAGTTTGTTTGTGTTTTCTACAAGTTTTTTGGGACTATTTTGGGCATGCCTCTCACATATTTAATAATAAGGTTCGTTTCACCCTCCTGGATTCGCTTGTTCAGATTTTCACGCAAGTCCCTAAGATACTGCCTTTGGGCTGGGGTCTGGTCGGAGTATATACGTAGTCTATTGTTTTTGACCTTGTTCTTATTCTTAAGGATTGAAATCGCTTGTTCTTTTGTTTCCAGCACAACTTTTAGAGGCCTTACCTTATTGGCTTCAGAAGTCTTCCCCAATCGGAAGCACTTTGTGTTTATTGTGATGTTACCTCCAACGGTCTCTTGCAATATTTCCTTGACACTATTAATGTCTTCCTCTTGCTTAGCTTTAACATCTCTAGCTTTTGATTCTGGTAAGTTAAATATAACAATGTTTTTGGCACGCTCTTCACGCTCTATCATTTCATTGATGAGCTCTTCTCGATCAAAGTTTGATACTGGTTGCACATGTTGGTTTTGAGATGTTTGAAGCATTTGCCTGAGGCTTTTCATCTCGTCTTGCAACACAACAATCAATTGTTTAAGATCCGGGATCTGGCCGATATTTGCTTTACAAGCTGGACAGTAGAACGTTAGATGCCTGGTACCTTTTAGGGCCATGCAGCGAGTCTCAGTAGTAGATAATTTCGAGCAGGGGCCACAAAACTTTGTGGCACAACCATCACACTTAAAAATTTCATCCTGTCCATAAGTTTTGTTGCACTGGGAGCAGTTATTCATTTTGTCCTAACCTCAAAACTACAAACTTCTTTTGCGACGAAAATTGGAATTTTTTCAACAGAACTATAACTGTTTCGAGCTTTAGAATGCAATTATTGACGGTAAACTTCAAAAGTCTCTTTTAATAGTAGTTACAACAGTTGTTTTTGGAGTTGCAATTGAAACACATATACTCATGTAAACATAACCTCATATTCATGTTATATTCATTATATTCAACCTCATGTTATTTAGGTATTTAAAGTTACTAAAAGTCGTCAGTATAATATTTGTGCGTCTACTAAATTCAATTATGGCTCATTTGTCCAAGTCTCTAAAGAATAGACATTTCAATTATGATTGGTTGTTGTAATAAAACAAGAATTCGTAAAATTTTTAATAACAAATGTCCTGGTCAACACGTTTCATAGTCTACGGTTAGCAAAATTGAGAAAAGTTTTGTGAAACTGGACTTATAAAAAATATTGAAAAACCAGGTAGAAATGTTCAATTTACTGATAAAAAAGTTAGATGTTAGTTAAAGAAAAATACCACCCTTACAAAGTGGGTTCAAGAGTTATATGAAGATGATCCTGGTATAAGGCAAGAATTCTGTGAATTGATGATGGACAGAATGAATGCAGATCATAACCAAAATAGTTTTTTTATGATGGAGCAACGTTTCATTAAAACGTAACGGTTAACAAACAGAACTGTGAATATTGGAACAGAAAAAATCCTCATTGGATGTATGAGGCTCACACTTATTATCCTAGAAAAGTGAACGTTTGGGCTGGTATCATTAACGATAAAATTATTGGCCATAATTTTTTGAGGGCACAGTTAATGATAAGGTTTATCTAGAATATTTGATTAAATTCTTAGTGACTACATACAAAGACTTTTTCCTAATAGTAATCATCCAAATGAGATAGATCGATCTATTTACTACCAACAAGACTGAGCACCACCGAATTTTGCACTTACAGTTAAAAAAAAAATATTTAAACGAGGTTTTTCCCAATAGGTGGATTGGAAGACGTGGAAAGATCGGCCGACTAGATCCCCCGATTTGATTACTCCTACAGAAGAACCTCTGGGGGCATACAAAATGTTGTACGAGAATTGTAAAGTTCATTGAAAAATACATTATAAAAATTTTTCATTTTAAAAATCAATTTTCTCAGTTACGATTGCACCAAATTTGAAAAACTTCATATTGCGGAACAGAGAACTAAAATCCCTTTCTAACAAGGTGCCACTCGATCCCTTTTCTAGGGGGTGCTCATAATTCAGAGGTGGTGCTGGAGGGGTATAATATTTTAATACTGTTAATAAATTGTTAATTTAAGAATAAAAATCGACCTGTTTCAAGTGTTTTTCACATAGTCAGAATAACGCTAAAATTTTATTTATTCCATACACATTCCACACTGCATTGCTTAATGAAATATCATAAATTAAAAATTTTGAAACAAAAAATTTCACGTATTCAAAGGGACACTAGTACGAGTTTTTTTGTAAATGACCCTAACTATGCTCTATAACATATATTTATTTAGAACTTTTCGGTTGGGTAGAACA
Source organism: Diorhabda sublineata (assembly GCF_026230105.1). Classification (NCBI taxonomy): domain Eukaryota; kingdom Metazoa; phylum Arthropoda; class Insecta; order Coleoptera; family Chrysomelidae; genus Diorhabda; species Diorhabda sublineata. The sequence goes on from NC_079476.1 coordinate 14,704,733, forward strand.
GTGTTAAAAATATATTATAACATACTCTACTGGTCAAAAGTTTTTACCATCCCATAATCTATCTGACACAGTGAGGCAAAAACGCGACTCATCTGAGAGCAATACCCAGCTCCTGTCATCATTATTCCAACGAACGTGATCTCTGGCAAATGTCAATCTTGCAGTCCGATGCTGGCGTTGCAACAGGGGACCTGTAGCTATACTTCTGCATGACAGTTCAGCAGCATGAAGTCTTCTTCTAATGGTCCATTCACTAACGTTGACATTTCTTACTTCTTGCAACTGATTTCACAGTGAAACCGCAGTAGGTGCCTTATTCCGCAAACTTGTGGACACCAAAAAACGGTCATCCCGTTGGATGAAGTGGTAACTCTTTTTCGCCCAGACCCTGGTCTTCTAGTGATCAGGCCAGTCTCCAGAAAGCGCTGGTACACCCTTTGCACATCACAAAGACTAGCACCAACAATTCTTGCAGTTTCACGTTGCCCACGACTATCTTGTAACAGCGCAACAATTCTTGCCACAACAATCGGATCTAAAGGCATTATAGGCCTGTTAAATCACTACATTTTGCAATTGTTAGGTTTTACACAAAGAATCAATAGTAAACTGGAAAACAGGCAAGGGAAATGTGAATGTTCAATTAGCGCAAAGGCACATTTTTCATCAAAGTCTCTAATACATCGAATGACAGCTGTCAAGTCTCGGAAAAAATTTGCTTTAACGCGTACTAATCCTTATCAATGTTGACGCTAAAATTATTCGCAATTTCTGAATTATTCTCAATTTCTGAAGTGACCTCAATTTTTTGCTCGCCAGTGTATTTTTACATCTTTTAGAGTCAATTGAAATTGCATGTGTGCTGCGTCTTCAAAGTAGTCCAGGCTATGCTTTCGGCTTTCGTATAACTTGCTTACATTTTTACTTATTTCCAAACAGCGCTTCAAATGACGACGCAAATTTGTTCTTGTTAATCCACAATGTCATGTTGAACTCATTATCTTTCTTGGTATGTATTTTCGAATGTTGTTGCGGGTTGAGGACTCTTGGATGGTAATCCAAAATGTTTGGAAGTTTTTCTCCTCAATTCTCTTTGTCAAAACATCCACATTCTTCTTCTCGTTACTTCTGGGCATGATTTTAAAATAATAAAGATATTTGATTAGGAATATATTATGTAAGTGTGAAAACATCCAGATTGTACCTTGTCCGATGTCCAAGGAGCACCTGATCGAGGTACAACACTACTCCAACTTCATCAAAAAGGTCAATTTTAAATAGTTTAGAGGTTACGTATCTCGTGAGTTTTTTGTTGTGTTGACACTTGTTAAATAAAAGAATCAATAGCATATAACAGTTAAGTGACTATTATAAAATGTTTAAAGACTTCAAAATATATTATAAATACTTAATTTTTCACAAAAAAAACAATAGAATTTAGTATGATTGTTTAGGTACACATAGAACCAAGGTTAAACAGGTTCCCCTATATTTAAATTAGACCTTAAATTGTGATTTTTGGTGCTCTCATGCTTTCAGCTATAACATTTTGTAACAATTAAATTTTTTATCGCTATCTAACCTCCCGATAACAATAGATTATTTCAAAGAAAGTCCTGTTAGGCCTATATATTTATTCAACTCTTAAGAAATTTTATTGCTAGTTAGATTCATCAAATGTGAATAATTTCTTTGAAAAACAGTTGTGTTGCCATTTCCTTTAAAGAAAATTTGTTTTTGCTCTAATAAGTTTTAACAATGAAGAATTAGTTTTAGTAATGGTATTAGTACATTTCGTTTATTACAAGGCAAATTATTTTTTTTTTCATGAAACTTTTAAGAAATCGTCAAACATTTCAAAATAGTTGATAAGAGGATATTAAATTTTTTCAAAATGTCAATCAGTCAGAAAATTATGAGTTGTAAAATCCAAACCTTTTTGTTATTTTTATTTACTAAAGCCTTGTTTGCACTAGGCCAGTAGTTGAGGAAATTCGTTCTACTGAGGGAGCACCCCACCACGCGTCACTATAGATTAATCTAGAACATGTGACTTTGACAAGTCAACCATTTTGACTACCGTATTTTATGGTTTTATCTCATCGTTCAGCAAGCCCTTGACACTTTGGTAAAACCATTCTTTGTGCTTAAGAGAACCTAACCTAACCTAACCAAAAGTTAACCCTAGAACTTGCAGTTTCCAACTTGGCACGTCATGTCGAATGCCACCAGCTGCACTCCGAAAACTCATCGCCTAACCTAACCTAACCTAAACCTGACAGCACACCAGAGTGAACCCTAGAACTCGCAGTTCCCAACTTGGCACCTCATGTCGACAAACGATAAAATCAAAATCGCGACAAGGCGATAAGTTTTTGGATTGAGATTCGACGGCACTCTACATCAAATCAGTATTGATCACCACTCGGCACATTCTTCAGAACTGTCATTTATGCACGCTCACCATAAAACGTTATTTTCCCATTCCTATATTGAGACCGCGATAATGAGCCCTTATAGAAAAGTACAGAGCATTTCTTTTTAAGGTTAAATCTTTACATTACTGAAAGATTTAAAGATGATTCGCGAGGCCGTGGGCGAGGGTCCACAGGGCCACTGAAAATAACCATACAGTTGCCTCCGAATTAAAAATACCGTGGATTACAACGTTAAGAAATATGCATCTACCAGGAGCTTTGGCGATAGATAACGTTTAGGACGGCTTCGAAAATCACAATCGCTGAAGATGAACTTTTTGTATTGATCAGTAAACGTGATTAACGACTTGGTAGATTAGGCACTAAAAGGTGTAGTTCTTCGTAAAGCTCAAAAGATTCTATGTCTTTGCTTTCTTCATCTTGAATTACTAGATGATGAATTAAATGCATTACTAAACGAAGAAATAAGGGACATGTGCGATATTCAGGATGTAGTAAGATGGGCAAGGAGCCGCAGAAGAGAATGGAGAGACCATGTTGACAGAACGGTTAGCAAAAATTCCAAAGGAAAAGAAACCAGACACAACTCGACCTCCTGGACGACCACCTATAAGGTGGTATGAAAGCTGGTCCTTAGTTTCCCAACTACTCCTGGCAAACCCTTGATGAAAATACAGGACCTAGTCCTAACGTAAGAAGAAGAAGAAGAATTACTAGACCTAAATCGTTACAGTGCTCCAAGAATCTCGATATTTGGCAAAGATTTTAAATTATTTACGAAGATGTATTGATATCTAGTTCAATGCATAAACAAAATATTGCGTTACCATAGCAACGAACAATAACTTATTAGAAGTGTCAGTGTAAAGTTTGACGTCAAAAAAGTAAACCACCGAAATTGTGAAAATCGAAAAAATGGGGTATCGAGCCATCATCAAGTATCTATATTTAAAAGGGTTAAGAGGTAAGCAGATTTACGAAGATATGCTTAATACCCTTGGTGATCAATGTCCTTCGTATGCGACCGTGAAAAATTGGACTGCAAGCTTCAAAAGAGGTAAATTTTCCATTGAATATGATGACCGATCGGGAAGGCCCCTTTCTGTGTCAGTCCCCGAAAATATCGATGCAGTTCATGACATGATTTTATCAGACCGTCGAATTGGGCTAAAACGGATATCTGAAGCACTGAATATTTCATAAGAACGCGTTCATCATAGAGTTCACGTCAATTTGGACATGAGAAAAATTGTTTGAATATTAACCAAAAGCGTGCAAGGGTTGAAGCATCTATGCTCGATTTGCAAACGATGTAGACTTCTTAAACCGAATTGTTTCTATAGATGAGACTTGGGTACTCGTGTCCAAAAATCTACTGGAAAAGTTCTGTTTCAGTTTTTTGGAATTGTCATGGAGTAATCATGATTAATTTTTTGGATAAGGGTAGAACAATAACTGGAGATTACGCGGAAAGCTATCCAAAGGTGTTTTGTTTTTGCAGGACAATGCCCCTGCACACAAATCTCATGTTGCCATGCAAAAAATTCGTGATTTAGGGTTTCAACTACTAGAACACCCCCCTTATTCACCAGATTTGGCTCCGTCCGACTATCATCTCTTTCCATAACTGAAAAAAAGTTTAAAAGGTCGTAAATTTTCTTCCAACGAGTAGTAAAAGCTGTGGTCTGGTTTGCAGAATAAAAAGGAACATTTTTTTTTGAAAGGTCTAGAGACGTTGCAGGTTCGATGTAATAAATGTATCCAATTAAAAGGAGAATATGTTGAGTAATAAAATATTTTGACATTGAAATTTTGTTTGGTTCTATAGTAGGATAAGAATTTTTCAATATATCCTTGTATATTAGATTGTACAATAGAAACATACCTATCAATATAATCCAGATTATCGAAAACATATACTTAGACAAACAAGTTCAAGTTCAAGCTCGGATTAATGTTATACCCATACCAGTCAATAGCGGTATCTGATCACCCATTTAATTCAACCTAATAATGGATGGAAGGTTACGGAATGGGTGACAGTGAAATCAAAATCATGTGATATGCCGATGATGCCATGATATGTAGATGATCTTCAAAGATTATTAAATATCTTCAATCTCACAGGGAAACAGTAGAATATGACTACCTCGACTGAAAAAACCATATCAAAAGATGCAAACCATTAATCTCACAGGGAAACAGTAGAATATGACTACCTCGACTGAAAAAACCATATCAAAAGATGCAAACCATTAGATGCAAATTAGAATTAGAAGGTCAAATAATACAGAAGAAAATGATATACAAGTACTTTGAAATTGATATAACCAGTTATGGAAACGTAGAAGACGAGGTAAGAGGACAAGTAGCTAGAGCAAATAAAGTAGCGGGATGTCTTCAGAACGTAGTAAGGGGGAACAAACACATAAGACAAGAAACAAAATCAGGAATTTACAAAGCGACAATCAAATCTGTAATGACCTATACAAGCAAGACCAGTAACATCAAAAACGAAACAACTCTTGGAGACCACAGAAATAAAAATTTTCAGGCGGATCTAGGGAAAAACACTATTAAACCGAGAAAGAAAGAAAACATCAGACGGTTATGTGATGTAGATAACATAAACGAATGGGTATCACAGCGTAAAAAATAATGGCACCAACATATAAGTTGAACGATAGACTGGTAAAAATAAATCTCCAATTGGAATACGGAGTAGAGGTCGACCACAAAATAGGTGGAGTGACAATGCAGGCAGGATGAGAAAAGATATCGAAGAAGGAACAAGCGTTAGAGTTAAGTGGAAAAAAGAAGAAGATATTGGATAACATACATCACTTGTGTACCATACTCGGGTGTTGAGAAAACGGTTTTTGGGTAGTAGTGAGTGCGGGGAAAAAAATTTAACATTTACGCATCAATAGAAAAGTTTTTTTTTTGACAGTTGTATAAAATAATACATTATATTACTAGGAGTAGAAGGCTATGATTATTGTTGATCCCAGATTCTTGCACTGCCGAGGCGTTAGCATAATGGGCGTAAAAATAATACATTGAAATTCTTTTTCTTGAGACATTTTTACAATATACTTTTCAAAACTGACAATCAAATTAAATAAAAATTAAATGACAGTTCCTGTCTACTTGGATACAATACCCATAATAAAACGTTGCTATCGTTTCTCATTATTTTGTTACTAGTAGAATAATGAGTGTTCGTTATTTTACTGGTAAATGAATAGATTATTTCTACGATCTCTATTGCCAAAAATAATATAGATATTATTATAAGCTTGAAGAAAAAGTATATTTTTCGAGTTTTTTAATGGATAAAAGTAGGGCCGGATTAAAATCAGAAACCCGGAAAAATTATAAAGAAATAATATCAATACGTTAGATTTGTGGTATCAACACATCAAAAAATACAGAATGTTTTCCAAATGATGGGGCCCTCTTGGACCTGGGCCCCGGGCCTATAGCCTTCCAAATCCGCTAGCTTAATCCGGCCCTGGACAAACGTATCAAACATAGAATAGCTTGAAATTTGTGCCAATATTTTACGTGAATTGTACATTCAATATTTTTTTATCATTGATTAATTCCTAATCCACATTGTTGAATACTTTAACCCTAAAATTATTTTTCATTATTCAATAAACTAACTTTATAGTTTTCTGTTGCAAAATTCTTGAATTAAATATGCACGTTTATAATGAATCTATCTTTTACAAATACTTTTTAACTTTAAAGTTTCAGATGACAATAGTTCTATTCAGTCATCACCATGGCAAAGGGATCATTCATGGAAACAGACGAATCCTTGTAAAAACTTATCAAAAGAATTGAAATTTTATTTGTGGAGACCTAAAGGTCAAAGATCAAAAAGATGCAGTAATAAGAGGAGAAGACCTTTGTCAACAGCACCAGAACCCCAGTGCGACATTGTTATTAAGAGTGAACGAACTTATGTGAAAGTTAAAAAAGAATATGGTAGGCATTCTCTTCTCAGCATTGTACAGTATCTTATTGACAAAAGTCTCAGGACAAGGTAAGGATTTGATTAATGTTAGCAATATTTTAATAAAATTTATCCTCTAAATTTGAAGTGAATTGTTTGATAATGTGTCTTAGTTTAGATTAACATCGACAAAAAATTATTTTGTTCACTTTTTACTTACAATGTTTCTTCATTGATCACAATAATAATATATAATAAATGAAACTAAACATTTCGTCTACATAATGAACGATATTATTCAATTATATTTTTATGTTTTTCAGTACCCCTCCCAGAGCAGAAACTGTCGTTTCACCTAGAAAACGGTTTCTCCGCGAAATGGAAAAAGACAAATTTCACGGTGACGATAATTCTCAAAAAAGAAGCCGTAACAAATCACAAACAAATCAACCAATATCGAATACTCCGCCTTCAGCACCGGTTACAGGAAGTGGCAGTGGTAGTCCTGTAGTCACAAATGGTGTAGAGGAAACTAAACCACTTAGAAATTCTAGTTATAGCATAACGTCACTGTTAGCGGAAGATCGAAACATTAAGAGATCGCCACCGTCATCTCCTAGTCACTATCCTCTAACACACCCCCAATATTGTTCACCACCGCCATCCTCTGCAGATGATCGGTTATATTCAGAGAGTGTAGACAGACTGCGTTCAATAGAACTTTCGGTTAGTATTATTTGTTTTAGTAACAGTATCTACCCATTTATTTTTTTAATTTAATACCCAGTAAGAAAAGTGAAAAGAAGAAGCAAAATCTAGCTTCTAACAACTAGGATTCGGTAAATGAGCTAACGCAACTTCTCGTGATGTCTTTTAAGAATCTTGTCTAATAAGCAATAGACAGGAAAAAACAAGAAAGCTTTTCAATAGAGAAAATCGGAAAATTCAGAACAAGCTAGGTAAAGAATAAAATTAGCCTTAACGAATTTAGAAATAGAATACACAAGGACAAATGGAAATCTCAAAATAAAATCCTGGAGTCAATAATTGACGTAGCGGCAGGAACAGGAACCTACTTTAGAAAAAATTAATTATTCTAAGAAGCATGAATGAAAGAGTTACTGTTCTCATTTTACTGGTTGCCTGAATATAATCCCTGGCGAACAAGAAGATAAGCCAGTAAAAGCCCAAATGGTTGACACAGAAACAGTAGAGAGAATAGTAACTAGTTAGAGGATCGTATGGACAATAAACTTCTTTGAACCATACCAGCATTATGCTTCAAAAATCCCTAGATTATAAAATGAATAATGTTGAGGTAATTTTAAAACATAACCTAAAATTGGGCTACATTCCAAGAAAATTGAGAGAAGTCAGAGTTGTTTTTATACTTAAGACAGGTAAATCAAGTAACATAACACTAAAATACTTTAGACCTATAAGCCTCGCTTTTTTCATTTTGAAAGGAATGAAAAGGCTATTGGACTCACATATAAAATTAAATACAAATATAGATTGGAGTGCAAAACCCAACATTCCTATTTAAAAGAAAAAACAGTTAGTCAGCACTGTATGAAGTGATAATCGAGAGATAATTGGAAGAAAAAAAATTTAATCTGGAGCCCTATCCATAAAGTGGATAATCTAGAAGTGAACCCTATAGTAAAAACAGGATTAGAGCAATTCTAAAAAGCAGAATACTTAGTTTAGAAATAGGAGTATATAAAACTAGGAAAAGAAATACTAGACGAGCGTGACAAGGAGCAGTAATACCATCCTATTATGTTTAATAATGCTTATAAAGATTCTAAAAACCCTAGGAGGACGAAGATACGAAACAATTGGGTAAGCTGACTATATAGTTACATTGATTTCGGGGAGAGAACAAAAAATAAACAGCAATATCATGATATAAACATTAAAAGATATCACCTGGTGGGCGCAAAATAACGGACTGGGAGTCAATCCTAAATAGACTAATTCAGTTCACAAAAAAATTCAAGATACCCAAGTTCAGGGCACCAAAATTAAAGTGAAAGGAACTTTGCCCTATCAAAAAAACAGGCTTAAGCAAAAGATTAAAATGAACATTCCTACAAAAGAGGATTGAGATGAAAAATAATTCATTAATGATAATGAAATCTCAAGATGGCTCGAAAACAAATAATGGAACAGGATCCAGAGTGTTTTCATAGAAACTGGACATACAAAGGTGGTACAGACTAAAAACTAAACAGAAATCCATGCAGTAGAGATCCGGGTTGTCTAGGTTAGTAGCTAGAGCAACAATTGCAACCATAAGATGCAATTACCTTGGTTTCATTTTTAAATTGTGCATAAGGAATCTTCTATCAATATTTGTTTTACAGGACAATATTACCTTTCAGATTGTTGACAAGATTTACTACAGAAAACCTAAAAATGCTCCGTTCAATCTGCTGTCTAACTGACATTAGGTTGGTTATAACTAGATTTCTAACTAGAATTGGAACTGACAAGCTATAAAAATGGCACCAAATCCATAAAATTGTAATGTTGTATGAATCGATCATCTTAGCTTCATTTATGCATGCTTTTGACCAAATATTGCATCTTGCATTGTATATTGTGTTGTTCTGTTGGTATTAATCAAAGTATTGATACTCTAGACTTAGACACCAGTTGACCAAATCAGACTAATTAAATACTATGTATCTTGACAACCATCAGCTGGGTACTAGTCAACCAGGCTTGAACAAAAAATACAAAGCACAGCCTTGGAACTGTCACTCCCCACTGAGGCACTAGTCAACTGTTTAATCGTAAAAGTAAGATCACGAATGTAAAGAATTATGGGTTCTTGGTAAAATTAAACATAATGAACATACTTTTGTTAGAAAAGCACAAAGCACAAACGCCTCCTCTTGATACGGAGCCTTGGTATATGAAGATAATCCTATGGAAAAGAGTTTTGGAACATGGAAGAAATTGGAAGAGAGGCACACGAGAGGTACTAAAAGTGCAAATTCTGACGTGAAGAGAAAGATACTCTGCATCACCTAGATTTAGAATACCTTGCCATTACAAGCACAAGTGAAAATTGTAGGGGCGAGGATAAGACCTCCTAGCTCATTGGAACTCTGGAACTGGAAGGAAAGCTGTAGATCTTTAAAAATAAATTTGATGGGGGAACAATAAAACTTGAGGTTGCAATGTAATCTAATCCCCATTAAATTCGTTGAAATTAATAGTTTTTCATATTTTTTAGCAAGTAGAAAAATGTGGATATCCTCCCTATTCACCTCAGTCATATTTACATGGTTACGTGTATCCATTTCCGCCAGTGCCGTCATATTATGGTGCAGGTGTTTATGGTAGGGGATATGTAGTGCCTTCCATGTATCATCATTCCTCTCCTCTTCATATGCCCATTAGACACGAAACTCCCACTTGCTCTTGGACAGTCGTTGAACCACGTAGGGATGGTGAGCATCGGGAAGATACTGTTACAGGTAAGTAATTGTGTTATTAACTGAATGAAAATCTAATAAAATTTTAGCTTCACCAAAGTTTCCAAGTTATCACTTTGTTTATATTCATAAAAAATTAGCAGTAGTTATAATTCGAGGAATAAAAAAGACTTCAATGCATACAATATTTATTTATGTGAACTTTATTGACACCACATTTTTTTATGTAAAAAGCAAGTACAAGAGGGTAAACTCTATTACATTGATCTTGAACTTGTGTAGATTTTATTGTTCGAGAAAGACTTGCCTTGGTAGCTGATTCCACAGTCTTGCCTTCTCCAAAGGAAGGAGTCCCGATAAATTGACGTTCTGGTTATCTACAAGTATTTGTGAAGCTGCCTTAGCTAATTCGACCACGTGACTATGCCAAGACATATTGCTTCCAACCTCAACATCCAACAAGCGAATTTGCGGTGATGGTGGTATTTTATCTCCAGACAGAACCAAATTCTGAGCTACAGAATTTTAATTTATTTTTCTGTTTTTTATTGCTTCATGAACAGCAGTTATAATTCTAGAAATGAAAGGATTTACATAATATTCATTTAAGTTAAGAGTCCAGCTACTAGTCTGTTTTCGCACATATTTAATTGGTGCAATTATTTGGTAAGAGAGACAGAAGGTCCATTTATATGTGCCTTCTTTTGTCTCATGCCAGGTGTCTCTATTCATCTCCGCTGAAACAGGCTTGTAAACATACCGTTGAGAGACATGATAGCAACTTTTTTGGCTATACCAAGAATAAATTCTGAGCCCATTGATGAATTTGCCCCTCCCAGTCTTGGCGAGTGAGTTCACTCACCAGTTCGTGTAGGACTTTCTTACACTTTAGTACTAGCCTAGAGCCCAACCTTTCGGCCATCATGGCTTATATGACTACTTTTCTATCTGAACAGATGTTCCTATGACGTCGATTGAGTATCGGTTGTCCACATTTCCCCACAGCGATTACCTTGGTCATTCACTCTGGGGCTTTTATTTAGTATAATGGGTTTGGAGTTACTTGTCCTCTGCTCTGTATCTCAGTGAAATGTGTCTCCAAGCCCTTATTATTCACGACAGCAGGTGCTATCTGGTTACTACCCATCAAAATGTTTGGACATTCACCCACGGCCTGTGTTCAGATTTTTGCATGGCCAGTTGATTCAGCTTGCAGTTGTTTGTCTATCTTCAGCCTGTATGCTGTTCTCGTGGCTTCAACTAGAATTGCTAGATCCAAAGATGTGAGACCCAGTACGATTTCAAAGACCCTAGTTAGGACCGAAACCCGTGGTTCTGAGACACGCGAGGTGCTGGACTCTGTCTAATCGCTGTTTTTGCTTTTTTATTTTGTTGTTCACGTACTCGTGCCAGATTTTGTATCCAGAGTTGAACTACAATTTATGCCTACTACTACTATACATTTGATAATTTACCTTTTTCTTATTGAGAGCCAATATGAAATGTGGGTTTCTCCATTGAATAGTTCGATTATCTTGATTATTGTTAGATTTATAGAAGAGAAACAAATAAATCAATGCCATATTCATTATGATTTATCAACTAAAACTACCTTTATATAAACTAGAATCATCAATACTTCGCCAATATAGAATTATCTACTTTGCCAACTTAATTTCTATTTATGCAGGCAAATTCAACTATGTCTATAAACAGAACATAAAAAATAAAATTGTCGTCTATAAAATATGTGGTTTGTGCTTTAGATTCATATTAATGAAAAATTAGAATTAGAAAAGTACTAATTATTCCAAATTTTTGTTTTTCAGATATGCCGTTGAACCTTTCCAAAAACTCCGGATGAAAACAATGTGTGCCTTCCGAAGAAGTACCCTATATCATATATTTATTAAAGAAATATATTTTCTAAAGAGTTTGTAATGTACAAGAGTAATTTCTTTGAGGAAGATGACACGCGCTGTAGTTTGGCACTAAACATGTCACTGCAGGAATTATGCGATAAATATTGTTACTCATTTGTAATTAAACATTTTATATAAAGCTTTCGAAGCAGATAGCAATAAATATTAAAAGGGGCCGTTTTATAAATAGATGTGCCAATAAAAATTATTGATACTAAATTGAAAGAAAAAAGATAATGTTCATGTCCAACGAATGGGTTTATTTATAAAACAGCTCGATAGAAGCTTTAAAAAATGGAAAATGTGCAACTGACAGCTCTACAAGCAACCAACTGTAGATAGTAGGTGTACATATAAACAGATATTTTGTATAGAAACTGTTTTGTATTATTTTATACAATGAAATGAAAAAACTACTTAAAAATTAAAAATGAAATCAAGTCGTGAACGAATTAATTTGTATTTGTAAATAACTTTTTCACTTTTGTACATAGTATGTCAAACATATCATTTTGCTATTTATTTTAACGAATGGCGTCAGTCTATCAGCAAAAATATTCTACAAGCTTCCATAAGATAATTGTCTAGCTTGTTGATTATTCAAATCTCTTCTCCATAGTTTGAGCGTCGTCCATAATTTAGTTTATTTATAATGCTAATTTTTATCAGTTAATCTCACATGTATTAAAATTGTTAAAAATATCTGTTTCATTGGATTCTATGGTAAGGTTTTATCCCGAGGATATATCGAGATCCTAAATATGGCCAATTAGTTCTTCTTGTTTATCTTTACATAAGGACTTTTCAAAAACTATGATCTTAACCCGTGATTTGAATGTTTGGAAACTAACCCGGATCTTCATTGTTGTTCAGGAACTGATCGAGTTAATCGGATCATAGTCATGCAATATAATCCTTTTTGTCTTCGGCTTTTCGAATTTTCAAAATTATTTAAGTGACCGTTTACTTTTAATTCTCAAGAGCAGTGTACTTTATAAGTTACTGAGGTTTGCGTTACGTTGTTTTTAATTTAAAATTTCCATCGAAAATTGAACGCGAAATATGGAAACTGTGATCTAAATCACGTTCTGGATTAGGATCTGTAATCAGCTGATGGGGGTGATCTACCTGAACCCGGGTAATAGTTTCTGAAAAGTCCAACAATTTTAATATTGCCATAAAACTCTCAATGATCTATATTAACAATAAACTACTGAACTAGTGTAAAAATACACATTTATTGGTTTTGAAATTTTGATTCATTGCTATAAACAGTCTAGTATTTTCTGGAACACTCGTTGACTAAATTACTTTTCACCATAACTATTCTAACCCTCGTAATTGCAACTCCATTAGTTCATATCTGGCTAGAAGGATCAGACAGTGTAATTTTGAGTCTTTGTATAATAATAGTAACCCATGTGTTCAGTATTTTTATGCCCACTTTGAGTTATTTATGAGCAACAACATAATTCCCAGATGGTGAGTGTATTGCAACAGTTGTTATCAAATAGATGTTTCTTATCATTCATTAGTGATAATTTTGATTTGTTGCAAATTTAAATCCGGAAGAAATATTTTATATCCTTTCTCTCAGTTTTTTGTGTTTTACAATTTACAGTAACAATGTGCTCAAATTAATAGTTAAAATATTTGGCAATGTTATTATCATAACTAGTCATGTTGGTGAATACAAAAATTTTTAATAGTCTTAAGGAACGGCTATTGTTTTGATATTTTTTTAGTTTAATTTTTTCATATTATTTAATCTTCATACTGAGAAAAAAAATTACATTTACAATCTAGTGTGGAAAATAATTATTTTGATAGAGACTTGTATTTCCCGATTAATAACTGGCGGGCAACTATTTCATGTCACAACATTCACTTATATTTTTGATTTTTTTCTTTGTTGTTAGTAAAAATAAGTACGATTAATTAAAAAAAAATATTGGCCAAGAATTTTATTGATTAATTAATTTGAATATTTAAACAAATAATGATCATTCGAATTTCACGATTTAGAATCTTTTGCCAAACTTAGCTCCTGAATAGTCCAACATTCTTTGGTTACATTTGCCTTGATAGCACTTTTCTGTCTGTGAAATGGTCTGATGGTACGTCTCCCCGTGCTCATCGCTCTCTGCAGTCCAATTCTCAGGAAAACATCCAGATATGTGGCTAAAAATGGTTCTTGTGTGACTTGTTGCAATCTAATGCTTGATTAACTAAGTTGGAGTTTCTGGAACTGTTGGTGATATTCATCCTGAATACACTGTTTACACTACCACTATACCAACACTCACAATTTCACTGGGTAACGCGCGTTTCGATAACCAAGTTGTCTTCTTCAGATAGTGGAGGTAAACTGAAAACCATCTTGGTTATCGAATCGCGCGTCAGATAGTGTAATTGTGAGTGTTGGTGTAAACAGTGTGTTCAGTACCAATGCTTGATAAGTCAACAAAACTCGCTAAAAAACATTTTGTACTCCCCACTCTCATGGTTACCTAGAAAATTTGCAATAACGTTCTTGAAAGATTTTTTTGATTTTTTCCATTAATAACTTCATATTTTCTTAGGTTTCTATCATATTAGCAGATTCAGATTAGGGTTCAGATGTAAGAAAGAAATATAGTTCCATCAATTAGTAGTAGTAAAACTGCTTTCAAGCTAGTTTTAATGAACAAACGATAGCTATTTAATTCCATTTTCAAATTCTTCATCTCTCCATTTATATCATTACAATACACTTAGTCTCCATCTTGAGAATAGTATGACCGGAAGAGCCCGTCACCATTTCGAAAATGGCTTATCGTAGTTTAATGATGTAGCAAATTATTCTTCTAAAAAAGATCTAAAGGCCATAAACACACGGTCCAGATGAACGTCCGATCAGGTTTTGCCCAGTTCCGGGAGAAATTTGAAGTGTAGAGTACATCGGATTGTGCTAGGTTCTAATTTTATATCAAAAATCTTTTTGCTATCAAAGGAAGAAAAAAATCTTGAGAAGTATTTAGGTTCATTCTATTTTAGAAAGACGACGTAATCTATTCGTTACTTTTAGATGTTTTTAAACTATTTACGAATGTCTGTGGCGTCAAATGACGAACATCTAAAGGTAAAGGTACACCTTCAAGAACAAGATATCAACATGAGAAACTGCATTCTAGTGCAAAAGATACTTGCAGTAAGTTTAAAGAAGGTTTGCTTTGTCTAACTATGCCTCGACCACTTCACTTATATGAAGATCTTTATATTAAATCGTTACTAGAAGTAGAGAATACCTGGGCACACACCTGGACGTTTTTACGACATGCATAGTCTCACCTAAGAATTCTGATTTTTTGATAAATTCAAGTCTCTAAATAATCCGCTAGCATATTCGCCTGATCTGTTGTGAAAATATGCTTATTTCCTATATTAGGACAGTGTTTCACCAGAAGCCTTTACTTCTTTAACTATTCTAGCTAAGTATGTGAAAGATAAGTGCAGTTTTGATCCATTATTACAATGAATAATATTAATTACTGACGCACTAATTGTAGTCCATCTCATCGTCAGACGACCGATCTTCATTGTTCTTTGTTGATGAAGAACGGGTGGCAACTTCTGCTGGAAGGTTACGGTAGTAACGATGGTATATTGGTGGGATGTATGGTAATAAATCCATTATATCCTTTTTCTTAGCAGCTGTTACTATTCTTTTTGATGCGTAGAGTTGATCTTGACTAATATGAATCAAACTATTCAAAGGTCTGCCTCCGATTCTTTTCGTCAAGTCAACTTTATACATCTCCATTTAGGAGTGTAGAGTTTATTTGAACTGAAACTGCAGAGGTTTATCCCGATGAAAACGTTGCCATCGAATTTTAAGCCAGCTGAAATCGTAGCCACATGCTACTGCTTAAAAAATGATTCATCTCAACAACCCTGAAATGTAGCAACTTTTTTTTGAATTCTTTAATAATTTCAATCCACTCATCTGGGCTGTAAATTTGTATATGTTTACGGCTTGTACTTTCTATTATACCGAAGTCAGCTTCATTAGGAAGATATGAGAGTGACCTGAAACTAAGAATTTGAGATCTATGGTATTAATCGAGACATCTGGATCTTGCACAAGCTATAGAAGAGAAAGGCTTGTTTTGATGCTTTTAGCCGATGGATGAATCTGAGTATGCAATAACATGACTATAGGGTGAAGCATTTTCTTTTAAATGTTTAACCAAACATGTTGCTATGTCTTTGGAGCCATGCCCACCTTCAGCTTCGTCCCATACGTACATATATCCAGTTTTATCGTTTCCACAGTGTATACTTAGATTGTATAGGTATAAATTTCTTTCATAGTAAGCAACAAAAACTGTGAGCTTATGAAAGGGGAGGACTTACATTTTTTTATAGTTAACTCACTGCTCAAATATTGTCTACAAGGGTTTTTGTTTCTGGAATAGTGACTTTGGTAGACCGGGAAATTACTTATATGGGCAACAATACCTGCATCGCCTAGTCGTCTGGAATTTTTCGTGCCACCCCTTCCTTTGCACTCCGACATTGTCTTCTTAGCAATGCATCTATATAGTCATCCATTACTTATTTTAAAAGTAGATAGACAATGAAGTCTCGTTTCTGATGATCAGACCTACCTTTTGGGCGTTTTCGAGCAACTTGCACGAGACCATGGATGTATGAATTTTGTGCCACATAGTCTCCGTGGTTCCAGAACGTCTCAAAAATTAGTCTTCGATTATTTTCTGTGAATAAAGTGAAGCCATTTTTGCACAGCTGCAATCCGAGTGAGTAAATTGTTTTCCTGGTACCTTCACTCCATTCTTAAAATTTTACAGAAGTTTTATATCTGTCAGTTGATTTAATAAGGAAAAAAGCGCTAGATTTTAGCTAGAGGTTGTATTGTCGGAAAAACAATTATTTAATATTGAAAAATTGTGTAAGTACAATATTCAAGATATTTGTACAAATATTAAAATTATGTTATGGTCCATAATAATATAGATATTTCAAAATATTTCATATTAATTACATTTCTGAATAAAAAAAAATGGGAAAGGTTAAGTTAGATTAGGTTCTATTTCAATTACTTCGTTAATTGTCACTTCTGGTGTGTCCATTATGCTTTCTGTATCTTCTTTTTTATACAATTCTTTAAGATTTTGAACCCCAAGTTTCCTTTGGTATGTGGTTTGAGCTAATATATTCACTTGCTTCTTTTCTCTGAGTTCTGATGAATCTTCACATCTGTTTTTGGAGGTCATAAAAGTCCTTTTTATTTTTTTTGAAAATGATTCCCAATACTGTTATTTTTTTGCCTTACTAGTGTCGTTTCTTACCCTCTTATACTCATTCTTTGTCTTCGGGCGTATTTGCTGTCATGTTTTTAGATAAGCCTTCCTTTTTTTTGATACATTGTTCTTAGACTTTGTTGCAGAACCATGGGGTTTTAATGGGACAGAGTTTTTGTTGTTTTATATTTCAGGTGCCAAGGGCTTCTGTTGCAGATTCCGTTTTAGTGTGCAATGTAGAAATACTTGTTATTATGGGAAATTTGGCCAGATCAGTATGCTAAGCATGTAATTTAAAAAAAAACTATCAGACTTGCCGTAGGTAACATTTCCAGTTGATCTTTTACCATATTTTTGAACTTATTCATATAATTGTTTAATATAAATACACGAAAAAAAGAGTTGTAACATTTTTATCCCACCATTCTAATGCCGTCCATATTATACAAGTTCGTCATGTAACAAAAATACATATTTTTTTACTGAAATAAACTTTTATTTATTATCTACAATAGGTTTTTTCATTAAGAGTAAACGCATTAAATTAGAACTTATTTACTTGCTATAAACACACCTAAAACAAAACTATGAGTAATTAATTCAAAAACACGAGCATAGAACAAAGGCAGTATTGCCCACAAGTATACTTATATCAAAAATTGCAGTCGTTTAAACCCTTTCCTTTATATTTTAAAATAATAAAAAGTATCTTACTCATCCACAACCTCTTCTATCATACGTGTATATGTAATATTTCCTTTCCATTTCGTTCTAAAATTTGCTTCCTGTTTAGTCCATCTCCATTTCAGCCCTCTTTTCCAGATTGTTTGTTATTTTCATATTCAATTGCCTTCTGGATCTCCCTCATCTCTTCTTTTTGTTTATTTCAGTTTTTCATCACTTTAACTGCTCTGTCCTTCTATGTCTCCAAACCATCTCAACTATTGCTCGATTTTTGCTTCTGACTTCACCTCTTATTGTGTCGTTCTTTATTTTATTTGGTTTCTTTACTCCCCATCAGTACCGTCTTTTCACACGTTGGTATTTTTTGCTCCAATCTGTTGGTATCCAGAATAAACCACCATAGTTCAGCATTAGAAGTAGTGACTCGTAGATTTTCGTTATTGGTCGAAAAATATTCTGAACAGCGGTACATAGTTGCACAGTATTTCTTCTGGTATATTCGATATTTTAATTATTTCTGTTTTTGTATAGTTATTTGTAGTTTCATTAATACACTTCTCTATTCTGTTTTGTAGTGCTTCCTCTATGTTAGCGAATATTTCGTCTTTGATAAATAAGAACAATAATGGGCTTAAAATGCCTCCTTGTCCTACTCCACTACTTGTCATCATCTCCTGCTGATTCCACATTCTCTTAAATATATTCTTAATTATGTTTATTTTTTTTTCCATCCATAATTATTTTCCATTTTTTCTCTGTTGGAGCTATCAAAATTAATTGCTGCAACGTCATTGTCTGTATCTGTTATTTTTTCTGTTCTGTCTGAACGTGGATATCTAGTCTGGTATTTATCTATTGAATCTAAATGTGTTATTTTTAACTCGTTTTACCTTTTCGTATGTAATACAGAGTAGCAATAAAAAAGTTATGGTGAATCTATTGAAGCCAAACAGGTTGCTTGTGCTTAAAAGCAGATATGCTTTTGAAATTTTGAACATAAAATTGAATTTTTGTGATAAGTTTCAACATAAAGTAAAGCTGGAATATTTTTACTAAGTCTTATACGCCCATTTTTACCATTAAGATAAAGATTTGTATAAAACAACTATATTTTCATATGATCGTTAGGCAAAATGTTAATAAATCTTTAAAAGACAATAGATAAGTGTTAGCGTATCATATTTTTTCATTCGCGGACTCTATTATCGTCTGAATATTTATAGTCACATTATTTAATCTAGTAGTTTTTTTTCTTATAATATACTATTATTGACTTGTGCCATTCGCTATTAACCCATCTTCAGTCAATAATCAGAACAATACTTTTTGTAAAAACAAATGTAATAGAGACTGAACTTGCTTATCTGATTTTTATTTTTGGGAAAACTTCTTTGGCACTTATGTATTGTGATATCGGTAAATATTTTTAACGGGAGTCCAAACTTTGAACTGAATATTTATACCTGGAATTCTAATGTTAGACTCTTAAAATGTACTGTACAGTAAATAAAAATTTGATAGATAGCAATACTGTATTTTATTTGTTATTATAACATCAAAGTTTCAACTATTTATTAAAAAAGTTTGTCTGAGTACTTCACCTTTCTTCATGTCGTGCGCTGGTTTTTATAACCAAACCGAGGCGCTATAACTCAATCCTCTTAATTATTACACGATAGCAGCTTAATCATATAAGCCAGCGGTTGGTAACCACTTGAGTCGTCAAAAATTACAATTACCTATAATTTAAGTGAAAAAAATTTAAACAATTAACCATTCACTCACAGCCCTAACTTGTACTTCAATAACAAACAATTGGAACAAATTCAATGGGAGCGATGGCTTTGCATGGGTATTCAGGTAGAAAATATAAACTTTATCAAATAATGTTACTTGTACTTTTAATAAAAACAATAAACAATTGGGCAAACAAATTCAATGGGAGCGATGGCTTTGCTTGGTTTTATAAAGTTTGGATAAGGCCAACTTCTTCACTCCATTGTAGCAATCTGGAAGACTTTTACATGCGTCGAATATAAGAGCCTCAACTTGCGGCTTTTTATGCAGAGCTGTCCACTTTTGTTGTGTGGCTGCTTAAATTGGAAACTTAGTTGTTCTAGCTGTGGAAAGGAAGGTGATGAAATAATGTAAAGAAAACAAATATTTGAGGCAAAAAATCAGCCATGTAACCACATTACTAAAAAAATGTCTGTGTGATTGATTTAATAGCTCAGGGACCTAAATATCACATGGATTTTGATACACATTCAAAAAGTTCGATCCAAGAAGAGAAACAAATTCATCCTGTAGAAATATAAGTAAAGGCAAGAATGGAATAAATTTGAAAAAAAAAAGATTTCAAAAACTGGTCATATTCCTAATGATACAATAGAAGTGAGACTAATGAAGCATTATAACGATAATACTGTGTTTTCTAGTAGATTTGGAACTAATATAAAAATATGCTTTAAAAAATAGCTATACGAAATATTGGTTAATAACCAGTGCATTTAAATATTTAAAGATGATGATTGAAGAGAATATCGCATTACAAGTGTTTACAACACATCTGGACAAAGGTGTATGAGAATAAAATTTATCCAGCTAGTAATAAAATATTCATGTCAACGTTCAGAAAACAATACTGAAAAGTGGATTAAATTGCACTGTAACCTGCTTAGAATGCAATGGCAATAGCTGTATAAATCCTTCACCTATAATGGAAATGAATGAGATCTATGACGAAGACAGTGATTTAAAATAACAGATGATATATTTTTTAAAATTTTTGTATAATGAATGAAATGATGTTTCTAATCTCTTGTTATACTTTTAATCTACTAGATTTCAAACCCATCTGTATGTTTTTTCATGTAATATACTTAAACTTACATTTACCTTAAGAAACAAATACATATAATTTATCAGTTCTAAAATAAACTATCTCCACTGTAAATATTTTTTCCTGTTTTTCCTCTCAGTTTGCAGTAAATTGTTGTTCTCAATTGTTATAATAAAGAACTTAATTGTTATTTAAGCTATTAACTATACAGTTTAAAAGGTTTTACAGTGCAACCTCAATATATATATAAATCGGAAGGGAACAAGTAAATATTCGTTATATAAAGTAATTCGTTGAACTGAGGTTTGTTATGTTGAGGTCACGTTGGCCTAAAATTGGTATCAAGAAGTAAACAAATTGTTTTATTCACATCGAAAGCGAAATCCAATTTCGTGATCGATTTGACTACATCGTCTCTCAAACCTCCCCTTTCCACATACTATGAGATTAATAGTCATACATTGGTGGGAACTTGAGAGTTACGAAAAATTTGTTAAATCGAGGAAGTTGCTATATTGAGGTTTTATGTATTACGATTCAATATTTAGTCCTGGATTTGGACTAAAGATTTTCATACCTTATGGAACTCTATTAAAAGTTTTGGTTTTACTCTTTAAACAATTTTCTATCTACTAACAAATTATTAGAGATTTGAGCGAAACCATATAAATCCATTAGGTTTGAGCAAAGCTGAATAAATTCATTTTTATTTGTGATATATTTGTAAAACCAATCATTTGTCAAAATTTTTATTTTTGCGTTGTTGTATAGCCGGGCTTTTTCCAAAATCATGTATGGTAAATTTTTCAAGGCTTGACAGTAGGTTACTGGAAATAATGAAAATCGAAACACATATATTGATTTAGAAATAAAATTTTACCACTCATTATATTTATTGGATCATTAAAATCTACAAATAATGTTGTTAAGAGCCCCACAACACAAAAAATGTACAAAACCTTAAAATTTGAATTCCTTGTATTTCTTCGTTTGTTTTGTATCTTGCTGTTGTCGCTTTCTCTTACTCTGTAAAAAATATTAAGATTTGTTAATAAAATTTGTTACTAAATAAGTCACCGAATATTATTGTAAAATTAAAAATATAACAGGAAATTCTTATTCAAAACAAAAATTTAATCTTTTTGGAACTTTGATATAACTTCTATTTTGCCATAGAATTCATAAAATAAAGTATATAAATAAATTAGCTGTGCTGTGCTAGGAGAGCATCCATATCAAGAACACAATTAGTAATGGAAAATCTTGAGGTAACTGTCATCAGCAAATTTCCCAATATGTGGATGACTGCAATACCAAAAAATTGAAAATACGAGAGTTGCTACTTAAGATATGACCATACTGATGTGAATATGTCAAATCTGAGATTGCCTTCATAAACGATCATCTTGGTAAAAAAAATGGAATTAAATCGCAAACATTTTCGTGCGATGACTTTCGACGTAGATTAAACCAATAGCAGTGTGCCGATCAACTTTTTTCAACTTTTGGAGATGAAGCACAATCTCAAGCTTGTTTTCCGAATTCAATCGTGGTCGCACTTCGCTACAGGATGAAATTTATGAAAGTCGTTAAAAATCGGCTGTTGTATCAGAAAACATCGATGCTGTGTGATCGTCATGTGACAAATCGCGAGATCGAAACATACTTGGGCATTAGTTCCACTCGCATACATTCAATATTGCATAAACATTTGGCTGTAGAGATTTGTTCGCATTGAATACTGTATAATTTGACAATAGCTCAAAAAATGCTCGTGTCGATTGGTGCAAAAAAATGCTGTGGGGTAGTTCCAGTCTTTCCATTTGCTGATGGGTAAAGGGATATGCAATTAAGTCGTTTGGCACATTCTTAAATAAATGTTGGAAAATTGAGTACATAGTTGGGATTATCTTAGGGAGCTTTAGTCAGCGATCTCAATACTTTGGATTGAAAAGGCACCTTTATGTTGTTCGTGGTGAATCCCAGATATGTATTTCATATGACCATATACGCTTTATTAGTGTTTTGTATGCATCGCGGTGCTTCAAAAGACGTCTGAGCCAAATCCAACAAAAGTTGTTCGAGCACGAAGCACTTTGAAGCAACTGTACATGTCGCCACTGTTGAATTAGAGCAACGTAGAACGATTAATTTTGAATGGTACACCAGCATCAGAAAAACCAATCGTAGAAGACGAATCATTCTCCACCAAAACGAGAAGAAATCAGAAATATGGAATAAGACCCCAGATCTAAAACAATTGAAAAGGTATATTTCTTATTCCACCAATTTATTTCAAAAGGCCTTTTCATTGAACAAAGACACTGTCCATTGCACTCTCATCTGAAGAACATCGGAGAAATTTCCGACAGCTCTTGGCGTTTCGGTAAGGAACCAAAGGAAACTGCCTAACATCTCTTTTGTGAGTACAAGGCAATCCATAAAAAACTACGATACTTATATTTATGCTTTTTTAAGCCAGTAGCTTATTTTGCAAAGTCGTAGTTACCTGTTGTTATAACCTTTCCAGCAAACTAATATTCAGTTTTATTAATATTAAAAATTCTCCTAGGCTTGTACATTATGTGTAAGCATAAGTAGATTGAATAGAAGATATATCTTCTAAATAAAGACAATAAAAGAAGAAGGATGTTGAATCTTGTAGATAAAGAAAAAAGCTGTCTTAAATTAGGAAGTTTCTATTTAGTAGCAAATAGTTTGATCGAAAACTAGCTTTTGAGGGTGAAAAGTATGTTTAAAGCAAAAATAGTACTGCAAACATTTAACTAGTATAATTATTTTTCTAATCTTCCGCAATTGTTAAACAAATGTTTGATATATACAAATATAATAATCAAATAAAGTACCAAACTTTTCTTAGCTGATTACCAATTAGATTTTGCATAAAACAAAAATGACGATAATAAAATAAGAGAAGAAGTAACCTTTTGTTTCGCAACATGTTCTGCTAACATATCGCTTAGATCTTCTTTTTGTAATTGACTCTGGTTTTCCCTCATCTGCTGTTCATATCTTACAGCCATAGCATCACTATCCATATCCAATTCCGAAGGATCAAGCGCCAATTCGACCATACCTTCACGATCTGTGGTTCTTTTGCTTATTGGAGCTCCTACAGTGCCTACGTTGGTCATATCGTAAGTGTGAGCACTCGCCATCATGGCATTTCCAATTCTCTCATTACGTTTTTCAGGAATGATGTGATATAAGACTGGAGTTTCATTGCTGTGAATAAATAAAAAATTTGAAAAGTTTATAGCAGTATCTAACAGAATTGTGTTTGAAATAATCATTGTAAACTTACCCTTCCATTTCATTTTCAATCTTTTTCTTTCTTAGTTCGATTGTTTCAGGTGTTTCCATTCCTGCTGGTATACTGGAAATGCCGCTTGGTGTAACTAGACCTTCAGCTGGTGTTACAAGACCAGACTCATCAGGAGCTGGTGCTTCTTTCTCCTCTTCTTCCTCCTCTTCCTCACTTTCTTCCTCAGATTCGGATTCTAATGCTCCCCATAGAGATCTATCTATATTCGGATCTTCCCCAATATCCTAAAAAATTTTAAAAATAACTTCGTATGTCAGATATTTATATAAACTTAACTAAAATTATTGAACAACTCAATATTTTTTAGACGTATATAAAATGTTATAAACTTACATCGATGTTATTTGTGTTTGTGCCAAATACATCACCATATAATGGTTTACCATTTTCATCAACGGGAGGTTTACCCCAACCACCTGCATGATATCCGAATGCGCACCCTTCTGGAATAGGAGCATTTAATCCGGGAATTTTCAAATTGGGATAGCTCGGTGGAGGCCCATAACGTTGCATAGCAATCAACCATGGCGGAGGTACCTTGTGAGCATTTGGACCAACGGGCATACCAAGAGCAGTCCTTAGTTCTTCACTGAGATCACCAGGTTTCTTTTCTTTTAGTCTAGTTTCAAATTCTTTTCCTTCATAATATAGGTCACCATGGATTGTCATCTTTGGTTTTGTTTGCCACCTAAATAGAATTAGATTATACAAAAAATACCAAAAACAGCTGAATTTCAGCAATCATTTAACCAACACCCATTTTTTGAATTTTTTATTGTAAGAAGCAAGCACAAGAGGGTAAAACACTCGAGTAATTCGAGTGGTGCCTGTCGAGTGGAGATGCCTGTGGATATTGATCTTAAACTTTTGTAGGTTGTAGCCACAGGCTTGCACTTCTCCAAAGGAATGAGTCCCGTTAAATTGTTCTAGGCGTCTGTAGGTGAGCTCTGGAGCCTCGAGTAGATCTTGCAAAAACTGATATCGGTGGGATTATGTTAGACAGCTCGGAAGAGCATTTGCCGTGGTAGTATCGGTAAAACAAAGTCAGGTCGGCGACCTTTCTTCTATGCTATAAGCTCTCCAAGTTTCTGATCAACTCTGGATAGCTTATAAGTCGAGCTGCTCTCTTCTGTATTGAGTTCAGCATCTTCAGGATATGCTTGGGAGCCGAGATCCAAATGTGCTACAATATTTCAAAGATGGATGGTCTGGGCCTTATAGAGGGTTAGAAGTTGTTGTCGAGTATATTGTTCTTTGGTCTTAAAGAGGGCTCTAAGTTTTTGTGAAGCTACCTTGGATATATCGATCACGTGACTATGCGAGCACATATTGCTTTCTACCTCAACACCCAACAAGTGAATGGTGATGGCGATATTTTATGTCCAGGCCGGACTAAATCCTGAACTGCAGTGCCTGTTTTCCTTTTTTTGGTATTAGTTGAACCCAAGAAAGTTTCCAGTCTGCAGGGAAATGACATCTTTTATATGATAGACCAGTGGATTTATTGATGTTTCAGCTTTTGAGAAGTTTTGCCAGATCTCGGTGGAGAAATTCTATTTCTAGCATAGATGTGCCAACTTTAGGCAGGGTGGGTGGTAGTTTTCCCCACGAATCAAGAGTTGAATTTGAAGTAAACATGCGACTCAACAAGTCCGCCTTCTCTTTTGCGGTCACTGCGATCTTCTCCAGTCAACAGTGGAATTTTTGACTTAGAAAGCCCTTGGTGCTTTTGTTACAGACCAGAAAGACCTTGATCTATTTGGGCAATTGAGAATTTTATTGTTTTTCTAGTGGTTGTTTTAAACCATATTTCATCGAATTCTGAAGGCTAGAGATCCTCCAGATCTATATTTTTTCTTTTTTAAAAGGAGCTTTGAGAGGAGTCATGATAAACTCAACTCCACTAGTTTATCACTTCATATTCTAGAGTATAATGACAATGTGTCAGTGAGGATTTGTCTTTGGCTCACATTTGTTCTTTCATTTATATTTGCACTATAAGTTGATTATTCGTAATTTGAAAAAATGTCCTCAAAAGACAAGAAAGTACTAATAATTAATTTCTTCAATTGAGCTTATGTAGATCTTGTTCGTACACCATCAGAAATGCAATATATCACGTAAGAAACCAAATAAAATAACTGCTTCTCAGTGGCGGATCATGGTAAAAATTTTCAGATGTTATGCCATGTTTCCAAAAATTAAAAAGAAATTTACCCAAAACCATACACACTCTATTATAGTATATTGTTATTTAATTGGAATTGCCCTGAAGAAGCAGACAGTTTGGAAAGTCATATTGCGCTGGACCAAATGCAGTGAATTTCTCTACCAGAATTATAACATAGGTAATCGAAAGAAGACACAAGCATGTTCGTGTATCCCAGATGAATAATAATATTGTTACAACATGAATTAGGAAGGTAGGTGGATTATTCAATCGGTCAACTTTACTCAACGTTGGCATTTTGTTTGAAGTTTTTAAAAAAGTTATTACACGGCAACTGCGAAGTATTTCTTTGGATAAGTAATAAAAAATGTTGTATTACTTAAATTATTATTATTTAAATTAAGTAATTATCATTATTTTCAGTTCTCAATTTTTCTCTCAATTTTGCTTGTTTTCACAATTTTTCTGAGGGTAATCAGATTTCATTCCACCTTCTACCTATATGTGGAATGTAATTGTTCAACAGACCAACGCTTTAGAAAAATCGAGCGATAGACTTATAGGGAGAAATGGCCAGATTTTTTTGCACAAACCACCAAACAAATAAAACGTTTATTTCTAGGGAAGAAAAATAGTACATTCTAATTTTGTGAAAACCCAATATAGATCCAATTTTCTATAAAAATCTAAATATGAAAAAAACTTACTTGAAAAAAGCATCATGGAGTTTTTGGTAATCGATATCAATTTTTCCGAGTTTAGGTCTGGTTCTTTCGCGCATTTTAGCTTTCAACGTTTTGGATTCATCCTTATCTTGTAATGATGCTCTCATTTCCATAATACCGGTTTTCTTAATAAAATCTGGAAGATTAAAGGGCGGCTTTTCTATTCCTCTTTTTCCTTGCAAGTATTTACGTTTAAAACACCAATGCCTTGGAACCTAGGGAGAAAATGTATAGTTTCAGTTTACAGATGAATGATGAATAGAGAAAATGTTTTACCTGGACGGTATTCCTATGTGCTTTCAACTGAACTAACAATTTAGGATCTCTAGCGGTGACATCGTGCATCTCTACAACATCCGGTCTTTGTACTAGTTGTTTTAATTCTGCTACACTTAACCTAGTTAATTTCTTCAACTTCCTTTTAGATAATTTTGTTTTATCCTCATATTTTTTCTAAAATTAAATGTATTTCTTGATTTATTAATATAGATATATAAATAATAGTCTCGAGTATAAACTTTTATTGAACAAACGAATAATCCAAAAGAGAAAATTTAACTGGATGAACATAAAAATTGATAATACCAAGATTTTAGGACTCTCATTCCTCACTTGTAAGTTCAATCACTAGGGATTTCCGTAAAAATTCATTTTACCCAACATAAAAACTAACATGTTTATTTAATTGGCGATTTACTATCTAATAATCACACACTATCTGCAGGAGAAGCCTTTTTTCGTATAACCCGAATTTGTGTCAACAAAAGGATCTGAGTGTTATTTTTCTTTTAGTTCATTTTCAATTAACTGTCAATAGAAGTTCCTCATTTCTATAAAAATTCATCATCTTCGCTTTATTTTCAATGATATAAGGGGATTAGATAGTAATCAAACCACATTAAGGGGTTACTTGTATCTTCAAATTTTGGAAAAAATGGAGCTGATGGATACAAGAAGACTGACATGGAGATAGTCAAAGGTACCATTACAGGTAGTAAATGTAGAACAGAAATAATGTAACAACGGGTAGCTTTTTTAGAAATAAAACTTATTTGTGAATGTCCAATGCCCTTTACTTTTGGAAAATCGCAATGGAGCTTGATGTGTGTGTAGGTGTAAGTAACTACTTAACCATCAAAATCTGTTGGGTATAGGAAGATTAACACTTTCATTTTATTTATATTTATTGAATAAATATGAAAAATTAA
This sequence comes from Diorhabda sublineata, assembly GCF_026230105.1. Taxonomy (NCBI): domain Eukaryota; kingdom Metazoa; phylum Arthropoda; class Insecta; order Coleoptera; family Chrysomelidae; genus Diorhabda; species Diorhabda sublineata. The sequence goes on from NC_079476.1 coordinate 14,732,784, forward strand.
CACTTTTAGTGCAAATAAACTAAATAGCATATGTAATACATATATATATTCTTTTCTTTATGTTATAATTATTCATTTATTCTTTATTTTTCAATTTCATCATCTATGGATGAATATCTCGACGACTAGAGCTTTCTTTTTATCTAAAAGATTATTCAATTGCTGTTTCTTTAAATATTTATTCTTACTATCAAGGTCATCTAATTCTTTATTTTTTTAAATTTTTCTTCATAACGGCTTCTTGAATTCTTAACCGACTGAATTAGACTATTCGATATTTCAATAGTTTCATTTATCAATTTATCATAAATTAATCTTTGGGGGATGAGCGAATTGAGGGCCGGATTAAGCTAGGGGCTTGGGGGGGGGGGCTCTAGCCCCGGGCCCCAGGTCCAAGAGGGCCCCATCATTTGGAAATCTTCTGTATTTTTTGATGTGTTGATACCACAAATCTAACGTATTGATATTATTTTGTGAATTTTTCCGGGTTTTCGAATTCCTTAAGTGGACCCTGTCATTATTTTAACCCCGGGCCTTATAAATCTTAATCCGGCCGCGAGCGAATCTTTTTGAAGATTTTCAATTAAGCAGTCTTTATTAATAGAAAATCCTCGTTCAAGAGATGAGTTACCATGAAAAAATGTAAAAATAATTTTAATGTATTTGGTCAATTCTTTAAAATCATCTGGCGCAGCTATAATATTATCTAACCACAAACAATTTAGTTTTTTCACTAATTTGTAATTTCCTGGAGATCGTTCAAGTAATTTTTCAGTCAATGCAATATATGCTTGTCGACAATCTTTTTTAAATTCTAGAACATCATGCTCTTTAATGTTTTTGCATTTTTTGATAGCTCTTTTAGTCGCACAACCAATGTTTATGTCATTATAAAAAATCAAATTTTCAGATTTTTTTAAATCTATAGATTTTATATATATATATAAAGTGATAAACATAATATTCTTCCTCACTTTTGTAAGGTTAAGTTGCTCAATGATCAGCTGGTATTTTTTACGCACACATTTTCGGAAGATAAAATAGATGGTACTGAATAGTACAATAAAAAGTTCGCTAGATGGTATGACAATCGCATGCGCGCCAATTTTTCAATCTCATTCGAAGAAAACGAAAAAATTCTAGTAGATTTATCAATTATTATTAATTTCAAATAATCCTAATTGAAAATTTTCCAGATTTTTAGAGAAATTGCCTAACTTCTCCAGTAAATTGAAACTTCTTCCCCCGACTCAGTTTTCTTTTTTATTTGTTGTACACTAGCTTCAAAAACCTTCAATATTCGTGATATTTTCCTGTCTGTAAATGTTTTCGCATTCACAAGAAGTGCATTCACTTCAACAATTTCACTTGGTGAAAGAACGCCTCTTCTACCCATAATAAAAATTATCCAATAATTTGTTCGGAGACACTGGATATAAAATAAACTAATAACTGAGTAATATTACACTCTCAAACAAACAATCACGTCCGTAAAGCCACAGAAACACATTCGTACCTGACGCGATTCCGGGATGGTACTTTGGCTTCGTGCACTCCATTCCTCCAGTCATCAGGTTCAACGCTCGGCGTCTCCACCCTCTCACACCTAGCTCCCGAAGATCCTCTTCGAAATCATCGTTCCAGTATGCTTTGTTCACCCCCTGCTCCTCAGGCATACGTTCCAAGTTGCCTAGCCATCTGAGTCTGGCTCTCTTGACTGTCACCCAGCTCGGGTCTTCATAGAGCTAGGTGTTTGTACGGCTGCCCCAACCGCTCTGTTTGGACACCGGTCCATATATTCGGCTTAAGATCTTTTGCTCCCACGTGTTGAGCAGCCGCTCAACAATAACATATATACAGGATCTTTCAGAAGATAGATTCATTCTTATTTAGACTTCGAGTGGCTTGTTATTTACCTTTATCCTTAATTTGTGGATAGACATTATATCTATCAATTATAGTATATTACAAAATTTTTTTGGTAATTTTGAAATTAAAACAATATTTTGTACTGCTAATATCAAACTACTCGATCAGTAAGGGAAAGAGAGAATTTTTACTGATCCAATAAATGTGAACTCAAACTACAATCTATTTAACATCAAGTTTTTTTAATTGTATGAAATAAAGACAATTATTAATATTATAATGGGTATCTTTACATGTACTTACATCTTCTGATTCATCAGCATCTTCAAAATCATCATTTGCTAGAGCTGTTTTACTGGACAATGATGTGGGCATTGCAAGTGTCGGGGGAGCAATGTCAGCTTTTTGTTCAGATATTTTGAATGATTCAAAAATACTATAAAATTGCCTATACTGAGGAGCCAGTTCGTGTAACCCAATCGTTTCTTGTACATATCTAGAATGTTGAGATTAATTTTAATTTCTAAATGGTAGAAACTATTCTATAGAATATAATTACAACTCACTCTATTTCAACATCTTGTAGGTCATTTTCCGTACCAGCTTCTTTATCTTTATCTTCGTTACTCTTTTCCCTTTCCTTCTTTTCCTCATTTTCTCTGTTTTTCCTGTTCTTTTTTCTTCTTTTTTTCTTCTTATTTTTACTAACTTTATCTTTGATTTCTTTTTCCTTTTGTTGTTTCAGTGGTTCTACTTCAGTATCTATTACTGTATCCTAAAAACAACAAATAAGTATAAGTTAAACAATTTTTTCACTACAATAAATTATTGAAACAACAGAAAGAATTAAGTAACTAAAAGTACAATAATGAATTAAAAAATAGTAGAGAGATTAAATAGAGAGAAAAGAGACAACGATAAAGCTAAAATCATGTGTATTGAATTTGAGTGTGACATTCATTTGTGTTAAGGAACATATTAGAATATAGGTAACAAAAAAGCTAATTGAATACCAAAAGATTCAGTAGTTAATGGAGTTTTTTGTAACATATATACAGGAAATTATTAAATTGATTCAATAAAAGATAAAATGTACGCATCCTGGCGGAAACACTAAGATAACGTTTCACAATCCTCAAATAACACCCATTTTTAAATTTATCCCATGTTACTTTCACTTACAAATTATTACTAATTAAATAACTCCAAAATTTTATTCAACAAGTATATTTAGAATCAAGACTAGCCACGGGAGATACCCCGTCCATCTTACCAAGCTGGGTATTATACAAACATCAGCCTGCGATAATAATTCTTATGCTTTATGCTGGTCTGGAACACATTTTCTTGTATGTAGATGTAGATGTAGATGTAGAAAAAACATTAAAAAATTCTGTGGCTGATGGGCTTGCTTCGAAGCCATTTTCTTTCACACTCATTCTGTCACTTGAACATCAGTGTGTGATTACAATGATACAAAAGTAAACATCAATTCTTCAGAATAAAAACATAACAGCAATTGATTTGGCATAGGTCTATAATAGGTGATACTCCATTCATACTTGTGAATAGCAACGTCATTGCTCGTTTTTCTAGGATTGTCAAATATTTACTTCTTTCTGAGTACTTTTATGTATCAGCAGCAACATCAGAATAGATTTTCCACAGCTGAGATTTAAGTCATACTTGGTAATAGCCATGTAAACAAAATAGAAAAACTGTTGTAAGAGGAAAACGCTCCACAAGAAAATTTACATAAAATATTTATGCCAAAAATGAATAGATTTGTGGTTAAAATCAAAATAGCATACTGTTTTTATTGTTGACATTTTAGCGGCTATAAAGATTGGACAGAAATATGGGTCAGCAATCTATAGCATTCAAGTTTAAGATAATAAAGACACAAATACTACAAAAGCCATCTTTATAATTGCATGGAATATGCATAATTATATCCAACCAATATTATGGGTCAAATAGATTCTGATTATTGGATAAATATACAAAGTCACAATGAAAATGTCTCAAAGAATAGATGTATATGTTTTGTCAGATATTATGATATTATTAATTATATCAAATTCTGTAGGATATTTGAATTGACTCTCCACTGACACGATAAAAGTGATATTCTGATAATTAAGTCATATTTCTTAGAACTATAAAATTTTTCAGCTGAATTAGCTGCAACGTTCCAAAGCATACTTTAGTTTAATGAAAAATCTCTAAACATGGTTAAGTTACTGGAAGTGTTAAATCTTTCAAGAATTTTTTTTAATGATTGAGAATTACATTTGAATTGATAGCAACCTATTTATTAACTAAGTGGGAATTTCTGGAATCAATGAAGATTTTATATCAAACACATTTACATTACCACTCTACCAACACACACGATTCTAAAACCAAGTTTTCTTTTACAAAGTCTGAAAGTGAACTGAGGTTTGCCCATTTCGTGTTGACTTATACATTAGTTTTAATAGATCAATCATGAGTAAAATACTTTCTCCCACTTATTTTTTTCCACTCATAAGTAACTCTATGCAAAGTAACTTACTATAAACAAATTTAATATATCTCAGATTTTATTTGTTAACAAATTCTAATTACAAAACTACTTTTTTCATAAGCTGACATTATCTACTGTTTTGGAAAAACTCTAACAGCAGCAAAATTCTTTTCTTTGTAACAAAAAGCACCACATTTTAAAGGTGGTTTCACTGTTTTGACAATGCTAGCTTGAAAGCTGCTTGAGTTCTTGGGGATACACTACCGGTCAAAAGTTTTTGCCTACCTTATAGTTTGTGTGATACACAACAAATTAAAATAATACGATCGACTTTGATATTTATACAGATAATAATATAGTAATAATAAAACTACAGTCGATAATTTCTACATATTTAAATTTTTTATTCATTGTTGTACCCCCCTTGTGATTTCGTTATTTCAGTGCACAATTTTACATTCTCTTGTTCGACAAATAATCTTCGTCTATTTAGTTCAATTCGTTTTTCAGGATGTTTCAAAGATACGAAGTGGAAGTACTTAACTGGGTTGAGATCCGGCGACTGTGATGGTCAAATCATTACTTTCAGTACATCCTTCCTTTCCAATTCTTTATAATACTCTTTGCACAGCTTTTAGGAATGCTTGGGATTGTTGATATAAATGTTCCACACTTTCCTTTAATATTTTTTTACAGCTTTCTTCCTTTGAAATTCCTTTCAATTTTTAACGGATCTCCAGTCATCCTTCCTCCAAACTATCACCGAGCCTCCACCATGTTTTACAGTTGGAATTACACATGGGTCAAACATCTGTTCTTTCTTTGACCTGTGCACAAACACTCTTCTCCTAGATCCAAAAATCTCAACCTTTGACTTCATAAAACTCCCTCCCACTCTTCATGCATACGATTTTTATACTCTTAAGCCCACTGCAACCTTTTAATCTTATTTTGACGTTATAAAAGATGTTTTTTGACTACCCCCTTTCCAAAAAGGTCAGCTTCTTTCAATCTCCTTTGCATTCTAGAAGTACTAAAGGGGAGATCGCTAGATTCATAGATCTGAGCTGCTTTCTCTGAGTAAGACACTATTATTTTGCATATGTAAGACACCATTTCAACCTTTGCTGACAATATGAAAAAGAAATTTGTTAAAGTGTATTATTTTGAAATTTAAAGAATGGATATTAGGGTGGGCAAAAAGTATTGACCAGTAGTGTATAGTAAAGCAAAGCATAGTGGATATTCTCCTTTTATAGATCTACTAAAAAGTCCTATATTTTGAAAAAATGGTCACGTATTTTGCCATAATTGGAAAACTATTTAGATGGATACTATATTTATTTTCATGAAAGTAACTACATTAGCTACCTTAAATTTCATATGACATTGTTATAACCTTGTAAACCATATCATTTAAATAAATATCTTGGGAATTATCACAAAAAAATGGAATAGATATTTATTTATTATAAACACTAGATTCTTTGCATTCATTATAGTATAAATGTGGATTGTTTCTTTATAAGAAAATGTATTTAGTTGAACTCACCACATTATCATCTTTTTCCCACAAAGGTTCTCGTTCAGATTCCTTATTTTGATGCTGTTGATTTTCATTATTTACATCAATTTCAGTTCCAAGCTCCAGTTGTCTTTGATTTTTTAAAGCCAATACATCTTCTAAAGCTTGTGGTAAAACCACTTCAGATGCATTTTCTGTTAACTGTTCAGGGGGATCCACCTTTAAAGTTAATAAGGAAGGTAGTTGTTTCTCATTTACTGGTGAAGATTGTTCCATAGTTGGAGGCGGTCCTAGTGGAGCTAGAATGATGAAATCAGTAGAATGTAAATTATTTCTTTAATAAAAGTAATAATAAATGATGCTTCATAATTCAAATACTATGAAAACATTTATGTACCTAATGCAGTAATTACCTAACACAATTCATACTAAATATAAATTGAGGAAACCTTTTACTTACAAAACTCATCATTAGGCCATCCCTGAGTGCCTGGAGGTCCAAAACTGGGTGGAGGACCCATACCTGGTGGTGCTCCTGCCTGCAAATTTGACGTTATAAATGGATATCAATTGAGTGAAAATATACTTACATTTGCTTGTTCCTCCATTGAAATTATTTTAATATGTTAATTTTCTGAATGTAATGTAAATGTTGATTTTATATTACAAACAACCCTAACATAACCTAACCATCGTACTAGCGGTACATTATTCGTTTTTGTATGGTCTAAAGTTTGACATACGTCATATTTTGACAATAGGCTAATATTTGTTAGGGTGCAATTTCATATTGACGTTCAACGCTGACTCGGAGCGTCAAATAAGGCCACGTGGTACAATTTTGACTGGATCATTATCTTAAATTAATGCATTGTTTTAAAAATCGCGTAGTATAGAAAAAAAAACTGTAACCCATATTTACTAGTGTTCTGATAAGTATAATAAACTACTAGGTAAATATTTTATAGTATTTTTTTTCACTTATTTAAACTAAGAATTTAATCGAGCCATTATTGAATAAATTATCTATGGACAAAGTTGGTATATTTTAGTGTTTTGAGGCTTAAGCGTCGAGCGTTGAAATGAAAGTAAGTTTATCATCACGTACTCTGCTAGATAAAATCAACTCTGAGCCATTGAACTATATGATATAGTTCAATGCTCTAACTTCACGTAACTTAACCTCACTTCATATTTTTAAAGGACCAAGATGTTAAAGCCGATTACTTTTGTTACTGGTAATGTTAAAAAATTGGAAGAAGTAATTCAAATTTTAGGCTCAGAATTTCCTAGGCAGGTGATTAATAAAAAATTGGATTTACCAGAGTTACAAGGGGAACTTGATGAAATATCAATCCTTAAAGCCAAAGAAGCACATAAACAAGTATTAGGCCCCGTTATCGTAGAAGACACAGCTTTATGTTTTAACTCATTAAAAGGTTTGCCAGGTCCCTATATAAAATGGTTTTTGGAAAAATTAGGTCCAGAAGGCTTGCATCAAATGCTACATGGATTTGATGATAAATCTGCAAAAGCAGTATGTACATTTGCTTATCATCCCGGAGGTGCAGAAGATGAAGTTATACTGTTTCAAGGAATAACAAATGGTACCATTGTCAGCCCAAGAGGACCAAGAGATTTTGGTTGGGATCCATGCTTCGAACCAGAAGGGTATAATGTGACGTATGCAGAAATGCCCAAATCAGAGAAAAATAAGATATCACATCGGTATAAAGCACTTGATTCGCTAAAAGCTTATTTTACCAATAGTTTTAAAGACAAATTAGAACAATGACTGCATCTTTACTTTTATTCTAAAAGTGTGAAAGTGATAAAATGGGTGATAAGAGTTGTACTGGGAAATGATATTTGGTGAAAAATTTCAAGAATGTTCAGATGGAATAAAATGATATTGTCAGGTTAGATATAAAATTTAATTCTTTATAAACACGAAATAAAATATTGTATTCCATACTTGGTTTTTTTTAAAGGGTGCAGTGACAACTTAATTATAAAGTATTATATAATTTTTGAAGATAAAATTGAAAAATATCCTTGTCTCTCAAGGCAGGTATGCTCATAAGCTTACACTCAAATAAGGTAACTTGAGTACCAATCAATTGCTTCCTATTCAAGAAACAGAAAAAATTAAAAAATTGGGGACTTTTGAGCAGATGTACAAGGCATTGTAAGGTATCTATCTATAAAAGGTGGCAAGCATTCTAGTTTTTTTCAGTGAAAGTTTAAATAGTTTGTTTGAGTTTGAGCTACTGAATCTTTTTATGTTATATTTCCAGAAAAAACAAATCAAATATGAACAAATGAACAATCAAAATGTTAGACTGAGATTTTTTCTAATTTTTCATGTAACAATTTTGAAAAATTGTTATTAATAATTATATTCATTAAATATGATTTTGGATAAAAATCTTGATTTTATTTAAAAAAATTATAATTTTTAACAGTTATCAGTACAAATTGCCAAATATGAATATTTTTTGATAATAAATTGTCAATTGTATAGTAGAATAGGTTTTTAAAATTATTTCTGGAAATAATTCCTTTAATATTTCATTTTGTATAGGTGTTATAAATTTTATAGAAATCTTCCATACATGTTGTTGAAATTTAAGAATATTTTATTCAGAATTATTATATATTCCGATCAATTTAGACATTCAAACTTACATAAACTCCCATCAAGCTGAAAATCAGTAAAATTGTTTAAAATATAATTTGGAAGTTCCTCATCAGACCTGTGTATGGAAAAAAATTTTTTCAATGTCAAAGGTCAAAAAATAAATTTTCAGTAAAGCAGTAAGATTTACCACAAAAATACCTCAGACAAAAATTATAGAACATAAAATTATCTACAAAAAATGTATGAATACTTTTTCTCCTACGAACCACCGTTTCTGAGATATAATGATTCAAAAAGTTGTAATAAGCTTAATATGCACACGTTTCCACGCCACCTATGACGTAGTGTACTTAGCGCGTTTTTTAAACGTTGTTTCCCTAGGGGGCCTATTCCACGGGTCTGTTGTGATAATGTTTAATTTGAAGCTATTGCAAAATAATGGAAATTAGTGGGGATTGAAAAGATTTAAATTAAAGAAAAAATGTGAAATTTAATCATCAGTCATGATATAATGATAGCTGCAGCTGCCTCTAGGACTCTGAATCGTTCTTCTTTTTTACACTTTTTTCGTGCCAGGCTTGATTCAAAATATCATGATTATCATCTATGAAGCATATGAATGTTGATATTCCCAATTTTTCAGTGATAATAAGTTTATCACCATACTTTAGTTTTAGTCGTAGCTTAATCGTTCTGTTATCTAAAGTCGTAGTTTTGTAAACAATTTCGCCCCATGATCGTATTCAGCTCTGAGTAAACAAGCCATGGAAACTACTACCCCTAAAGCATTGGTTTCTACCAAGCTTTTGACAAGGCCCAAAGGAAGGCCAAAGCTTAAAACCTGCATTACCTTCAAATTTCCTTCATCCAGAGCTTCCAACTTGGAGGTCCAGGTAAAGCCTGTTAAGAGGCAATAAATCCTTGGTTCTATGCCCATCGAGCAATGAGTTGACCCAAAAAGGCATAAAACTGCTAACGAATCTACAACTGGCTGTAAATCGAGCAGGCCACCACGTTTCAGATCACCGGTAGATAGCAGTAGTGCTAAGTACAAGGTCTCCTGAATGCGACGATTGATTAAGCACTCGTGGGGCTATTGCAGCATTATACGAAATGGCACTAAGATACTATTACTATGATCATACAGAAAGATACTTGCAGTCCCTTTTTAAACACATACAAGATGTTATGTACAAAACGGACGAAACGAACTTTGATGTTTGTTTCTTTGATGATTTTCAACAAAGTTACAAAGGGTGTTTCATATGTAATGTCGGTTTTCACATGTGAATTTCCTACGACTCAATTAAAACATGTTATAGCTTGTTTAAGACTAGTCTCTAATTCTATTATCTTTATCATTGTTTATTGAGGACGCACAACATATTTTAATAAATAGTATGGAGTGTGATAATATAAAATTCGTGTATTGGAAACAGAAGATTAAAGCAGCCGTGGCAGCAAGAAAAATATGTGAATGAGCAAATAATGACGTCTTGCCCCTTCGTATTATCAAAGAAGAAAGTACAAATTATTTTCCTCCACGAGGATTATGCACTGGTTTCTGTTGTTTGGGATTCTCACTATATTCCAGTAACAAAAATTTTGACGGTTACAAACCCATTGATACGGAAATGAGCCCAATCAAAGAAAATCATATTGTCAAAATTGTAAAATAGATTAACTGTGAAGAAGAGAAGCGTTAACATGCGTAAACCTACTAATGTCGTAAGCTGCTATATTGATCTTAGCTTCGGCGACAAATTTAAAAATTCGGTGATCTATAAGCTTTAGACTTTACTTTTGAACTTGCTTAAAAAATGTGATATAGTGAAATACGTAATAACAGTATTAAGATAAGCAATACGTTAAAATGTGAATAAATGTGAATAATGTAACTCATTCAAAGATGAAAATGGAGGCTCCACGGCGTCCCTTGAAATGTAGATGCGCACTCGTCTAAGCTCAATCTTCGGTCCTAGATGTTCTATGACCATAGTTTGCTTGTGGTTTAAGCGTTGAAGTAGTCTCTTCAAAACGCTATATTTTAATAAAATTTATAATTTTCCAATTTAATTCGACGTAGCTCGGATATGGAATTCAGAACAGTGTGATTGCCAGGTAACCGAGAGCTCTCGTAAACAGCGTGATGCATTATGCACGTCCTATTACGCCAACACGTACGTGCAGTTGTGTATTTCATGAACAATGTCAAACTAACAACAAAACGCTCAAAGTTTTCCTCTATGAGAAAGGTGGACTTTAGCATGGAATAATCAAAACGGTGCATTCCACTAGGCACTCACGACAATCACGTTCATGATCACGGTCTTTCCCGTTTCAACACATGACGGTAATCTTTGTAGCTTTGATTTATGAAAATTTCGCTAATTCTTTCAACGCTCACATCAACATGGTCGTTGTAAGCGTTAGTCATGAAATTATTAGTGACGTTCTCGCCACGACCACAACGATCGTGGTGGCCATGTGCAACGCCCAAAAGAGTATTTCAGGCATTGCGAACGCTTAGTGGAATGCAGTACGAGTACATAAGCTTGATGGGGACTTTAATGTGACAAATTTTTCGTGAAAGTACGTTAAAAGCACGGTTGAAATTAAACCATTTCCTAGTCTATAAATTTATTTATTACCTGTTTATCATAGGTGCACCTTTTACAAAGCTAAATTGAATTGAATTATTATAATTAAGTAGGTGATAATAGCAGAAAACAGTGTAGATAATATATTTTGATTGATTTGGAAAAATCCAGCCGCCGAAAAGCTCGGAATAAGTTTTTCTGTAAACTCTGCAAAAAATATAATATCATCTCTTATTGGCGTTCTATCCAATAATCCTGGTTTCAGATAACATGCTGATACTATTCTTCTGGCTGTTTTTTCTACTCTATCACATGAAATGACTATTGCTATAGTTGAAAGCTAAAAAATAACAAAAAAAAATTAATTTTGTTTGTTTTTATTGTATTCAAGCCTATAGTAGGATAAGCATGTTAAAATTTCCTTGCCCCTAATACTTATTCGGAACTGGTTTTTTAAAAGGATATATTTGAGGAACTTTGAATCCAAATTTTCAGACTCTTAAACTTAATTCGAATGCTTAGGTAACGTGTAAAATTTTTTTGCTTCACGTTTGCTTCAAAAAATTTGAAAGCAACAAAATAGAAGTATTTGCTTATATAGATATACGTATTTAATAGTTATATATATATATATATATATATATATATATATATATATATATATATATATATATATATATATATATATAATATATAATTCTTTCAAAATACATTCAAAGCAAGGTCTGAAAGAAGAATGGCACTTAAAATCTTTGTTAAATAATTATTGTGGAATGATGATAGCACTTTTTACAATTTTATATTCGTGGGATGAAAAGTTTGTGGCCAATGACCCATAGATGACGCCAATAAGATTGAATCCATGATTTTCAGTTTGCCCTAACCTTCAAAAGATGCGTATATGAATTTGACAGTTATACTTGTATTAGTTTGTGAGTTAAAGAATTTTGTGGGAAGCAACTTTCGTTTTACATGGAGCATAAGCATGAGCCCGTGCGACGCCGTCAGCGCCACGGTTGCCAACCGTCCCGGATTTTTCAGGACAATCCCGATTTCCATTCGCTTGTCAGGTGTCCTACCTTGTCTGCCCCCGGGGCACTGATTGTCCCGGGTTTGTGAGTTGAGCAATGAAAATGTTGAAATTGATGTTTTGCTACTAAATTAAAATCATTTTCAACAATCTGCCCTCAGGAGGGAAAGTTTGAAAGAGTTCGTGGACGAAGCCGAAAAACAATGGCAAAAGCTTGTCAAATATGTACCAACTAGGTAATTGTCAGTAGGACCAGCCCTTGAGAGATTTGGGCCCGCTAAAAACCATTGTCTCCTGTCTAAACAAGATGAGGACTTGATAAAGCCGCAAATAGCCAAACAAATATCAGTGGAATAAGTAGTGACTGCTGAAGAACGAATAAAGGCTGCATTTCATCCAGTTTTTGGTTGATTTGTTAATTTTTTGTGTTTATAAAATTGATTTAGTGTTCTGGATTTCTGTTGCCCGGAGCTGGCAACCCTGGTCAGCGCGCTCATGAGCCATAGTATCTATAGTTTTTCCAATATCAATTGCAGATTATAAAAACCCTTGCCGACAATTTTGTTGGATCTATCATAGGCGTAGATACCTCATTTTATAAATTTATTATTTTTATAGATACTTTTGGAAATATGTATATCTTATACGAGAAACAATTCGATAAAAGACAATCGAATCATTATAAATTGGACGGCATCTTACGTCGTTATTTAGACAGATGCACTTAATTGTAGTACTACTTTGAACTTAAAAAAATCATTATTATACCTCGTTAACTTGCTACAACTGAATATTAAATTATAAAAGGTAAATAGACGAGTAAAATGTATCTGCCTGTAAGGGAGTTTGGTTTAAACAGGGTAACAGACGTGAACTAAGCCCTTTTTGTACCCCATTCGTCTATTAGAGGTAGTCTTTTATTTGACGCAAATAATCTTGTCGCCATCGAAATAACCTTGAAGATTGCGTTATTGCCATCCGTTTATTCAGTTTGTTGTGTTTAAAACTACATACTGACAAAACTTGACGCAATATTTCTAAACTGGTATAATTGTATTCTGGATAATTTGCTACCTTTTGCTGTATTACTTCTAATTCGCAACCCTATTCTCCTTATATAAACTATAAATTGTCCTACGTATAAAATCTTGAGCTGCTTTATCAACTGATTTCAGTGTTTCTTTACATGTTTTTCTGTTCTACTCTAGTTAATTCAGCAATTCTTATTATGATTGCATTATCAGATTGCTGAATAATTTCCTCTTTTAAACAGTCGAATATATTTAAAATAACTTGTTGTGTTTGTATATCTAAATTATTTAATTCATACCTGTCTTTATTCTCAGTACACTGTGAAATTTCATTGTCTTCATTTGCCCATGGCCTAAATAACGCCATATTTCAATTTATTTAAAGAAATTCATCAATTAAATAAATCTCACCAAACAAAGTCAATGCTTATCGTAGACTGTCTGGCAGTAATAGTTCGAAAACATTGTGTACATACGCCTTCCGACAGTTTCGGCCAATAGAAATCCATTTATGTTTACGATTTGATATTTTTATTGGTAAACAGTCACGATGATGTCACGTGGGCTGACGGTTTGTTAGATGTTTACACGGGGAGTAAACATTATTTTTCATTTCTTAATTTGGTATGATTGCCGAGCGTATTTATGAAATATTGATTGTTCCTCGCATAACTGTCATCTGCAATTAATATTGGAAGAACTTTCACATGAGAACTGATCGTCAGTCGCGTATGCCATGCTGCCGATTGTCTCCACGTGGTTTGTGCATTTGATATGTAAACGAATAATAATAAATATGAAATGATTACAGAATTATTAATCATTATCATTCATATGATGAACCGCCTTCAAAGACATAATAACTGGGACTATTTCCACATCTTTCCTGTGCCATATCTGTTTAATATCAATTGCGAGATCCGCGTATCGGTGATGATGGACCTATCGTAGTAGAATATGGAATTCTCATTTTCGAGCACCTTCTGCGGATGGTACTTGTAATATACGATGTATATATATTGAGAAGACCAAACTTTTTAACCAGTTTCTGGTAGATGAAGTTGCACACTTGGTTATATCGGTGTAGATAGTCGGTATTAGCTAACACACTACAAGCAGATGTTATATGTTGGATGGTCTCTGATGTTTGTTGGCACTTTCTGCATTTGTCAGATTGATTGTTCGGATCCTTTATTCTTCTTGTAGTTATTCGTGTTAATAACTTGATCCTGGATAGCCATAATAAAACTTTCGGTCTCTGGAAAGAAATTTCCGTTAGTAAACCATCTGTTTGAAGCTTCTTTGTCAACATGCAGCTGGTTGAGGTCGTGATGATATATACCGTGTAGTGCCTTTCGTAACCACTGTTCGAGCTTCTCGGTGTTCAATACTATATTCAAGTCAGGGTCAGGCGATGCGAGGTTTAGGGGTGAGTAATCCTCATCCGCCTTGGATATTGAAAAATTCTTAGCCTACTATAGAACCAAACAAAATTTCAATGTCAAAATATTTTATTACTCAACTTATTCTCCCCTTAATTGGATACATTTACGAGTAAAGACATGACAGATGAAGATTTGAATACAACTCAAAAGTGATGTTGCAGAGAAGAAACATTGTCAAACATAGAAAGAAAAAAGAAAAGAACGAAAATACTGATTATATAGAAGAATTTTAAAGACCACATGAAAAAAGAAGATTTTGAAGTAAAAGTTAATCATCGAGATGAGACTTAAAAGTCTGAGATTGATAAATTAATAACAAAATACAAATCAGTTTTTGCAAAAGATAAGTATGATCTTGGTACAGTTAAAGGATACGAATGACGAAAAGACTTACGATGATGTATTGATATCTAGTTAGCCTAGACCAGTTCCATGCATAAACAAAATATTGCGTTATAATAGTAACGAACAATAAGTTATTAGAAGTGTCAGTGTAAAGTTTGACGTCAAAAAAGTAAAGTTACGCAATAAATTAAAAGATAAAAGATGAAATGAGAAACATTGCTGCAAAATGGGTCCCCAAATGTTTGAATGTTGACCAAAAGCGTGCAAGGGTAGAAGCATCGCATCCAAAAACAAAGCAACAATCGATGGGATGGCGACATTCTGGTTCTCTAAGACCTAAGAAGTTTCGACCTAACCTAACCAAAAATCTGCTGGAAAAGTTTATGCTTCAGTTTTTTGGTATTGCCATGGAGTAATCATGATTGATTTTTTGGATAAGGGTAGAACAATAACTGGTCATTACTATTCGACATCTGACCACTCTATGGGAAAAAATTAAAAAAAAAGACCCGGAAAGCTATCCAAAGGTGTTTTGTTTTTGCAGGACAACGCCCCTGCACACAAATCTCTCTCTATCTTGAAATAGTCTAAATAATTATCCTGCTTCTCTTATCCTAGTCCATTCTCTAGCATTCTCCAACTCCTACTCTATCAATGGCGTTTAAAAGGCATTGCAGTCCATTCAAGTCGTCACACACTACAACTGTATCGTCTGTATATCTGATTGTATTTACAATTTTACCGTTAATTTTTTGTCCATAGGTTAAGTTGTGCATAGCTTGCTTAAAGATCTTTAATTTATATTCAGATAAAACAGTGCAGAACAAACAGAAGTGGTGAGAGTATGCATTCTTCTGTCGATTTTCCGTTGATTCGAACGCCCGCTCTTTGGTGCAAATATAATTTTTCGATGATTCTTACGTCGGAACTATCAACTCCTTTTTGCCTTAATATATTTATCAACTTGTCGTGTTGTACTCGATCTAATGCCTTTTCGTAAGACTGCGAATACATCTTTTCGTTGGTCCCGGTATTTTTGTAGTAATATATTCTGTGCAAAAAGTGCTTCTCGTGTTTCCATCACATTTCTGAAGCCTAATTGAGTTTCGTCTTGATCTTCTTCGCACTTATTTCTGATTCTAGAGTGGATGATTTTTAAGAATATTTTTATAGTGTGACTCATAAGACTTATAAGTCTATAGTCGCTACAGTGCTTTGAATGTTGTTTTTTTGGCAAAGTTATGATTTCGGATTTTAACTAGTCTTCTGGAATTTCAGCGGTTGAATAAATATGATTGAGTTTGACTATGTTTTCTTCATTTATAAGCTTTAGCATCTCTGTTGGAATGTTGTCAGGTCCAACAACTTTCTTGTTTTTTGCAAACATTATAACATATATCACTTCTGATTTTAGTATTTCTGGTTGTTCGTCTTTATCATATGCCATTTGTTCTTCTGATCTAGTGTCATTATACAGTTCTTTGATATACACATACCAAGTTGTTCGAATTTTTTCTTTATCTATGATTTATTTTCCTTTTGAATTCCTTAAGGTATGAGGAGTCTTCTTGTCGTATAAGACAGCTACTTCTCTAACTTTTTTAATCATATGAACGTGTCATATTTGTCTTGAAACTCTTCCATTCAATGCATTTATCTTCCATCCAATCTTCTTTGGCCACTCTTATTCTTTGTTTGATTATTTTCTGTATCTGTTTATATTTTTCCCTAAAAGATGTACTATAGAAGAAAAAAAAAGAGGTAGAGCAATAAATAGCGAAATTATTAGATCATAAGCTGATAGAATAATCATTTACAAGAAAGAAGAAGAAAATAAGAAATAATGCTTTCTATAAACTTTATAGATTTAAACAAAATCGTAGTCCTACAAATTGCGAATTTTTCACTACATTAGATATAAATTCAGCTTTTTGGTCAATTCCTTCAAGAATTGAAGACAGAAGTAGAACAGAATCCAACCTTTCCCATATAACGAAACTTGTACTAGTTTTGGCATTAAATGAAGAATAAAAACAATAGCGTAATCCAAAGAAAGTTTTAGAAGAAAAACAGGAATAGTACACGAAGAGGAAGTTTTATTCAAATTTGCCTCACTGGGCGGGGAAGATGTAAAGAAATTGTATTTTTTTAGTTGGAAATATGGTTTGCTTTACTTATCTATAGGTTATGATGTTGTTTATGTTTCTAGATGTTCTTGATTTTAGGTCTCTTCTGTTTCAAAATTATTTTTCTTCAATAATTTTTAAAAGTTAGAAATAAATTGAGGTTTCGACTTAACTTCAATATCAAAAGGTCTAAGAAATAAGAAATTAAAGAAGGTTGATGTCTATGGTAGAACTGTCATAGATGTCACAATAACATTGTCGGTTATTGTCAATTTCGATTAGGATAAAATATAGAATTTGAATAAGTTGGGAGATGTGAATAGTTTTAATTCAAGAATTATTTCTTATTTAAGAAAGAATAGTAGAAATAAACTTTAAATGTCGTTTCTTTGTTTTCAGAGCAACACATTTTATATCAATTAATCCAAAAAATCTACTATATAAAAATAAGTCGGGTTTTCCTTCCTGACGCTATAACTCCAAAACGCACGAACCGCTTTCCACGGTTTTGTATTCGTTGGAAAGGTCTCGGGCTCCGTGAGATTTATAGCAAAGAAAATTCAGGAAAAATTTCAATAGAAAAGCGGGAAAATCTTTTTTCACATACAGCGCCATCTCTGATACATAGCATGTACTACAAACCAATATTTTAAGTCGATCAAGATGTGACATAGCTTTGGCGTTAGCATCATCTGGAATTGCGGCGATTCTTCTAGATGGCGGTCGTACTGCACAATCTGCGCTTAAGTTGCCACTCAATTTAAACACAATTGATACTCCAACATGCAATATTTCCCGATCCAGTGCAATGGGAAATTGTTGATGCAATGCAAGCTCATTGTTTGGGATGAGTGCACAATGGCACATAAGAAATCACTTGAAGCACTTAACTTCACACTGAAGGATCTTCGGCGAAATAACAACATATTTGGCGGCTTGATGATATTGTTGGCAGGCGATTTCAGGCAGACGTTGTCAGTAATTCCCCGTGGAACGCCTGCAGATGAATTGAATGCTTGCCTGAAGGCATCATCTTTATGGAATAACGTAAAAACATTATCGCTAACCACTAATATGAGAGTTCAACTTCAAAATGATCAAAGTGCTGCACAATTTTCCAAACAATTGTTAGCTGTTGGAAATGGAAAAGTTCCAGTGGATGCGACATCTGGATTAATTACTCTTACCAACGACTTTTGCCGATTTGTAGACTCTCAATTAGCTCTTATTGAAAATGTTTTCCCAAACATTAATGAGAATTATCAATATTAATGTCCGGAGTGCATGTCAAATTGTGGATAATTTAAATTATGAGACAATTTGACATGCACGAGAGGGCATTTTGGCAGACTATTTCCTGAGAAAAATTTAATTTAAAATAAACAATAATTGTTCCTTTTCTTAAAATATAAAATTAAAACCAAATGATGTTTATTAATCCTAGACGAAAATTTGGCACTAGTGCAAATTATCGATAATTTGCACTAGTGCAGTATTATCGCTGAAATTTGATCGTTGCTAGGTAAACATAAAATATTACAGCTTTTTGGTTCGCTTAAATTTTTCGAAGGAAATAGTCAGAATTATGTTTGGTTAAGTCAACGAGCAATTCTTGCCGCAAAGAATAATGATGTACATGCACTGATTTCACCATTCAATCAAAAATTGCTGGCGATTTGGTAACATACAAATCCGTTGATTCCATAACAAATCCCGATGATGTAGTAAATTATCCAACGGAGCTTTTGAACTCTCTGGAGTTGCCAGGATTTCCACCACATAACTTGCAACTCAAAGTTGGTACAGTTATTATGATATTGCGTAATTTGAATCCACCGCGACTTTGCAACGGTACTCGACTTTCGGTAAAAAGACTTATGCCGAATTTGATTGAGGCAACCATTATTAACGGAAAGTACACAGGTGAAAATGTATGTATTCCTCGAATACCAATGATTCCGACTGATCTTCCGTTTGAATTCAAACGATTGCAATTTCCAGTTCGCCTTGCGTTCGCAATGACAATTAACAAGTCGCAAGGCCAATCGCTTAGTGTTTGCGGGATACATTTAGAAAATCATTGTTTTTCACATGGGCAGTTATACGTTGCGTGTTCACGAGTTGGGATACCATCCGCTTTGTTTGTGTTAACGTCAGACCAAAAAACAAAAAATGTGGTTTACCAAAGAGCACTTCAATGAAACGGATAATTTGAGGACACGTATAACGCTTCGATTCAGTATTTAATTTGGATTCACTTTCATTTACTTAGAGAAGTTCAACTACATAACACTTCATTTTTGTAATCGAAATGAATTCATTACTGTTGTGAAATGAAATAAAATTTTTCCTTTTCAAATATAAAACAAAAAAAAAATTTCTTCATGTTTTAATCACCAAACGAAATGTTACATAAAACGAAGCCATTTGGTGGCGAAACGGAGTTCGCCGGGTTTGCTAGTTATCTTATATACTATAATTACACTTTTTCAGCTCACCCAATACTTTAAATACTATAAGAACGTAATATTCAATAAAATTGAAAGATATGTATGGTACAGTAAAGATTTTGTAACACATACTACAAGCAAAATAATTCCAAGGTGACAAGAGTTGAAACATAGGATTTCCTGAGCGATAGAGGAGCAAAACATTATGTTCCAACTCCCGAGTGCCATGCTATTAAAAAACCGAATGTTTTGAGGCGCGATATCCAAGTTTTGAATGAATGAAAAGTTAACTAAGGCTGGGTTTCTTCACTTCCTAATAAAGTCCCTAACTAATTATTATTACCGAATAACCAAAAATTCGGTGTCTTCACCTTCTCATAACGTAAACCTCCGAGTTATTTGCCAAATAAGTTATTAGGCAGTTACAAGTGCCAATTAAAAACTCAACCTAAAATGTTATGATTTGTTAATTTATCATACCATATTTGATTATTTAATTTTTTTAAATATTCGTTAATGTTGAATTTCTCTGAGCAAAATTGAATCCTATTTTACAAATTATTATTTTTTTTTTATTTTAGTATTTTAATATTATGCTTAGATTTTATGTTTAAGGAAACTTAACATTTAGTTGAAAGATATTTTAGAAAAGGAAAAGGAAAAATTAGATTCTGTATATGATCGAAAAAGTCTTCCAACACAAATGATGATGAATCAAAGACTTTCAGAATTAAAATTAGCGCCTGATATGCCACTAAGAGAACACTTTTCAATTTTTGATACGTACGTAAATGATCTGCTAGCGTCTGGATCAATAATAGATGAAGCAGGTAAAGTACTTAGTTTATTAAAAACACTTCCATCATCGTATGAAGCAGTATCTATTGCAATCGAAACATTACGTGAAGATCAACTAGATTTAGACTTTGTAAAATCGCTTTTATTGAATCACGAAATTAAAGTGAAAGGACAAAATCGTGATACTAGTACAAAAATATTAGTTGCCGAAAATAGTGATAAATCAAGTGAAAAGAAGTTTCCCTTCCGGAGATCAAATTATAATGGAAAATCAAAATTTAAGAATGGTCACAAGCCATCCAAGAATTTTAAAAAACTCTTTTAAAAGTAAAAATAAAACAAAACGCTATCAGTGTGGCCGCATAGGACATATAAGAAGAGATTGCATTTACTTTAAGAAAAACCAAGAGTACAACGAACGAAAAACAACTAAGGCTGCTCAAATTGCTCAATCAGTGGAACCGAATTCGCTATCACTTTTATGGCTGGTGGAAATAAATTAATTGAAACAAATCAGAATAAAATTGTTTTCTTGTTAGATTCCGGAGCATCCGATCATATTATAAACAGAGAAGACATCTCCAGAACATTTGAGCCACTTGAAACACCAATTAAAATTTTGGTTGCCAAGAGCGAGCAGTACATTTCAGCAACAAAATGAGGTTCAATTAATGTGACAACCAACAAAGACGTAAAGGTGACAATTGGAGAAGTTCTTTACAGTCCAGAAGTCCCATACAATCTACTGTCGGTTTCCAGTCAGGCCAAAAGTCAGGCATGGTCATCTTGTTCGATCAGCATGGAGTAAAGATAAGTAAAAATGGTACACTTATCATGCAAGGTAAGCCACTAAATAGTTTGACGCAAATAAACTTTACTATTGAAAATTACGAAATAAATTCTGTCGTCAAAATACTCGACAATAAGAAAATAAATTATAACATTTGGCATAAGAGATTAGGTCATATAAGTAAGGATAAATTTGTAAAAGTAAAGATACATAATATGATAGACGATTTCGAAGAAATAAAAGAAATCAATCCGATTGATAAGATATGTGAAGCTTGTATTAATGGCAAGCAAACTCGATTACCTTTCAATAAAGTTAAAAATCGAGATCATGTAAGAAGACCATTGTTTATTGTACATTCTGATGTATGTGATTCAATCATGTGGCTCCGACGGCACTAAATGATAAAAATTTGTTTGTTTTATTTCTTGATCATTATACTCATTAATGTGTAATATATTTGCTTAAACATAAATCAGAGGTGTTTTCAGTATTTAAAGATTTTGTCGCGAAAAGTGAATCACATTTCAATCTCAAATTAAATTACTTATACATACATAACGGTAGAGAATATTTATCAAATGATATGAAAGATTACTGTAAAAATAAAGGCATAACTTATCATTTAACAGTTCCGCGAACTCCTCAATTAAATGGCGCTGCTGAACGTATGGTTAGAACAATTACAGAAAAAGCTCTGTCAATGATAGCTGGATCTTGTTTAGATAAAGTTTTCTGGGGTGATGCAGTTTTAACAGCAACTTATTTGATAAATATTATTCCGAGTAGAGCATTAAAAATAATGAAGACACCTTATGAGTTGTGGCATAGCAAAAAGCCTTTGTTTAAATATTTAAAAATATTTGGTTCTACTGTATATGTACATGATAAACTCAATAAAACTAAATTCGATAATAAATCTTGGAAAGGTGTACTGGTTGGTTATGAACCAAATGGTTACAGAGTATGGGATGTAGAATCTCATAAACATGCCGTTGTAAGGGATGTTATTGTGGACGAGACAAATTATATGGTGTCTCGGCCAGGTATAAAATGTGACAGAACAAATAAGGGTTCCGCAGATGAAACTGATTCATTTGAAGTTTCAGTAATGGAAAATAAATCTGGTAATGATGAACCAGATAGTTTCAATAAATCTGATATTGAGAAATCAGATAGTGTATATAAATCTGATGATGATAAATCAGATAATGTATCTGATATTGAGAAATCAGATAGTGTATGTAAAACTGGTAATGATAAACCAGGTAATGAATCTGATAATGAGAAATCAGATGTACTCTGTGATCCCAGAAATAAATTTCCAAGATTAAAAATTGAAAATAGTGATTTTGACACCAGTCGTTGGAGGAGTGAAAGGATCAGAGGTCTTCCTAAAATATCATATGATGAATCTGGTAGTCCAGAAGAATGTATGTTATCAGCTCAAATAATAATAAGTGGTGCACCGAAGTCATTTGATGAAATTAAAAATAGGCCGGATAGAATTCAATGGGAACAAGCTATTGAAAGTGAACTTAATTCACTTGATACAAATAATACTTGGACATTAGTACCAATACCTACTGATAAAAATATTGTAGACTGTAAATGGGTATTTACAATTAAGAATAATGAATTTGGTAGTTCTTGTAAATATAAAGCTTTAGTAGCAAGAGGTTTTAGTCAGGAATATATGGTAGACGATGACGAAACTTTTGCGCCAGTTGCTAGAATATCTAGTTTTAGATTCATTGTCGCTTTTGCCAACCAGAATAATCTGTTACTACACCATATGGATGTAAAAATAGCATTTTTGAATGGCAAATTAGAAGAAGAAATTTTTATGAGGGTACCTGAGGGCGTTCAATGTAAAAAGGGTCAGGTCTGTAAATTAAACAAAGTACTTTATAGTTTGAAGCAGGCAGCCTGGTGTTGGTTTGAGGTATTTGACAAAACTTTAAAATCAAGGAATTTTCAAAATTCTCCAGTAGATCCGTGCATTTATATCTTAGATTTGGGGGATATTTCCAGAAATATTTATGTCGTACTATATGTTGATGATCTTGTTATTGCCACTCTGAATAAAGATACGATGAATAGTTTAAAAGAATATTTAATGCATAAATTTCAAATGGTAGATCTTAAAGAAATAAGATTATTTCTAGATATAAGAGTTTCCAGAACAGAGTCAGTCATAACATTAGATCAAAGTGCGTATGTAAAATTAGTTCTAGAAAAATTTAAGATGCAAGATTGTGATCCAGAAAATAGTCCTCTTGAAAACAAAATAGATTATGAAGCTTTAAATTTAGATAAAAATTGTAATAAGCCATGTCGAACTATTATTGGTTGTTTGATGTATTTAATGATTTGTACTCGCCCAGATCTGAGTTTTTCAGTCAATATTGTTAGTAGATATATGAACAAAAATAATATTAAATTATGGCAATATTTAAAAAGAATCTTAAGATATTTAAAGGGCACAATCGATTTAAAATTAGTATATACTAGAAGTCATTATAAAAATATAATAAGTGGATATGCTGATGCTGATTGGGCGGGTGATATTAATGATAGAAAAAGTACGACGGGTTATCTTTTTAAATTATACGAAAATTGTACTATCTGTTGGGCTACGAAGCGGCAGACTTCCGTGGCAGGCTCTACTCCAGAAGCTGAATATATGGCTTTGTATGAGGCTGCACGAGAAGCTCTGTGGTTGCGATCACTAGCAGAGAGTATAAAAATAATTATATCAGGTCCTATAATAATATATGAGGATAACAATGGATGCATAAGTATTGCAAATAATCCATCAAGTCACAAAAGATCGAAACATATCGATATAAAATATCACTATTCTCGTGATAAAGTAGAAAAGGGACTAATCAAATTAATTTATATGCCTACAGATCAGCGGATAGCCGATGTATTGACTAAATCACTGACAGGGGCAAAATGGACTTGAAATAGTTTTTAAGAATTTTTTTTTGTAACACTATTGTAAATTGGTCTGGTAAGGTTTTCCCATAAGATGTTGGGTTTTCCCTTAAACCCTTAAGCAACAAATGTTGGACCAGGTAGAGTCATATAAGTTGATGGACTACGTTGAGAGAAGGGTCATTACGGGTTTTATTCAAGTAAAGATAATATTGTAAGAAATGTATGGAGTACTTAATACTTAGGATTTTAGTTGTAAAATATTATTATGTAGACTGTATTTTTACAAGTTTGTTTTTATGTAAGGGATTCATTTTTGAGGGGGCGTGTTGAATTTCTCTGAGCAAAATTGAATCCTATTTTACAAATTATTATTTTTTTTTTATTTTAGTATTTTAATATTATGCTTAGATTTTATGTTTAAGGAAACTTAACATTTAGTTGAAAGATATTTTAGAAAAGGAAAAGTAAGTCCTACCTCTGTTTTATGACCCCGGACACATGGGTCACATAAAGGACTCTTTTTTACTTTTCGGAGTAATGCATATATTTTAGTAAAACATCTGTAATGTTACGATTCTTAAGGAGAGGCTTAGACCTCAATGTGAATATTTTATTATTAGTTTTTAGTTAGTACAAACCGACTCTTTCAAGCGTGAGGACGCTTCTCGAAAACGTAGTCTTTTAAATAAAGACTTAATATATGAATGTTAACCACTGTGTATTTCATTTATAAATATAAAACCTAATAATCACGATTACCTATCCATAACTTTCAACAGTTAAGTTAGTTAAATATTTAATATGGATGCTTTCAAGATTTAGAATATTTGATTGAAGAAATACATTGATCATTACAATTTTTTGTCCGATGATGAAATTTTTTGACCGTTTTCTTTTTTCTTTCCTATCAATTATTTTCAATATAAATTATAATTTTCAGACTCAACTTTTTCCAACTAGCGACTACTTCAACATTAACCTTAACAAAACAAGTGCAAATTTAATTACGCACAGATAGTTGAAACAAACACAAATCGTAGGAAACCGTCAATAGAAAAACGTTTTTTCGCTTATTTCTTTTCTTATACAAAACATGGACGATTGCTATATAGACATCTTTCATAGTTATACCAACAGTAGAATATTTGGTGAATACATAATAAAGTGACAAATACTTATTAGTTAATTCGGATTTAAACCAACTGGGATGAAGAAACAGTAAACATTTATTCGACAATTAAGTTCCTAGTAAAGTTATGTGGCTAATAATTATTTGGCACTTTATTAGAACGTGAAGCCCTAACTTTATTTTAATTTACCGTTATGTTATAACCTTGATAAGTAATTAAGGGTCACAATAAACTTTTATATAGGAAAAATTATAAAAAATCGATATTTTTCAAAATTTGCTTGGGTTGTTGCCCTCTGCAAGAACGAGGCCCAGGCAATTACTCTGTTCTCCATCCCCTAAGGGCCTCTGTTTTGAAGCATTAAAGAATAAAATTAAATAAATAAATATACGTACTAAATATATAATAGAATACAATGCATTTATTACTGCAACCGATATATCGAATGAGTTCTTGGTATTTGCGAAATTTGTCATTATATTTAAATCGGCGAGACAAACAATCACACTAATTATTGTGCCGAAAAACACCGGCCAACCGAAAACGTTATTGTAATTTTGAACGATACCGTCCAGTAACCAAAAAACTTGTTTAATTTTCGTGAATTTTATAGAAATAATTTTTGTATCTTGACAAATAATCACTGTCGTTTCACTTTCCGCGAACGTTTTCGTCATTAACGAACGTAAAAATTTGTATCTAGAGTTTAGGGCGTCTGTTATACTCATGGCGGTGAACGTGTTGAAAAAGTGGTAATACATCACGATTCTGTACAGAAGGTATCCGTATTCGTTGTTGAGGTTTTCTCTATGTTCCCAAATCAACAATTCGGTAACGTGTATCGCCGCATACAACATATTAAATATTATAAATTTCAATATATAATTTACTTTACTGCGTTTTATTCTGAATTTGTATGGAGAAAACACTCGGTCGATTTTATTGAAACTGAAAAATATATCTATCCATATGTCTTTGTATTTGAATCCGTTGAAAATGCAAAACAACATGAATAATAATTCCAGTAAAGTTTCTATGAATTCTAGTATAATTAACGATAACGAATAATTTCCTAACCAAGTACCATGTAATCGATTCAACAATGAATATATACTTCCAATAATCACTAAATTGCTTAAAATTATTGTATATAATAGATTTCTTAATGTTATCAATCTGGTTTTATTTCCAGGACTGCTTGTTCCTAACAAATGACCGATAAAGTAATATACTTTAATGACCCATACATCGTTTTTCATTTTGGCCTTGTTAGGTGTTGAATTTAAAAAACGTATTTGGTTTTATTTTATTATTGGTAAATATCTGGTGTTAATTATATTCAAATATTGAAACTGTCATGTTTGAATAAAAGTTTTAATGATATAGACCGGCGTTTCTTAAACTTTTTTATGAGTGGAACCCTTTTAAATGTCCACTTTTCCGTGGAGCCCTTGATGCGCTTCAAATAAAAGTATTTATAACTATCTAGAATTTTTATTTGCTTCAAAATTTAATTTCAAAATCAATTTAAATTTTCTCCAAATTTAAATAAGGTACTCAAACAGGAAAATATTAATAAGATGAATGATATTGCTTTTTATTTTCGCAAATCTTTTTAATATTAGGTTTTGTAGATGATAGATGTATTCTCATGTCAGGTTCGGCATCTAATCTGTTGGAGTATTTATTTTCAGTAGATACATAAGCGGAGAACCCCGCTTCACACATGTATGTAGTTGCAAATGGTAAAAGTGTTGACACGGCCTTTCCTGACAAATTGGTATATTCATTTTTCTAGACTACACCAGAACTCGTCTAACGGTTTTAATTTAAAATTTTCTACCAACAATGAATCTGTTGTTATTTCCATAAAATTCTCAAATTCCTCCGTTGACAAAGTATACGGTTTTGTGTGGACACTAAAAGGATTTTTAACCCACAATGAATTTTGATATTTGATATCTTGTTTTTTAGGAAAATGGTGATTAAAGGCTTCGCTCAAACCTTCTAAGTGTTAAATCCTTTATTCCTTCTTCTATTTCGACACCAGCTTCTTCTAAAAATCTTTTCACAGATGGAAAACAATCCAAGTCGTTAGAGATCACACAAGTCTTCCAGAATTCTATTTTTTTCTTAAAAGTAGAAAATACTTTCACCAGGTTGCCCTGAAGAGTTAAATTAAGTTCATTTATTTTGTTGAAAATGTCGCTCTAATAGGCAGTTTTGAACAACCAATTTCTATCGAATAATCGATCTTTCAACTCAAAATTTTGTTCCAGAAGAAATAGTTCAAAATACCCAATATTTCCGTATGTAAAAGAAGAGATGTATGTACACTTCCCATGTCTTCACATAATATTTTGAATAAACGATTATTTAGCGGCCGAGACTTTATGAAATTTACAATTTTAACAGCATCATCAAGAGCAATTTTTTAAAAGGAGGTCAACTTTTTTGTAGCAAGGACCTGTCTATAAATCATACAGTTGCTATTAGATCAGTTTCTGGCGACATTTTTAATAAGTTGTACCGCCCTATCAATATTGTCACTCATAGCTTTCGCTCCTTCGGTACATATATCAACACAGTTGTCTCATGGTATTTCATTCTCTTCTAGAAAAGAATTGAGGAGATTGAATATTTCCCCTCCAGTAGTACGTGTGGGTAAAGATTGCAGAAAAGAAGATCCTCTGATATTCCTCTTTCATATTCATATCTAATAATGACAATTAATATTGCGAGCCCATCTATTTCAGTAGATTCATCCATTTGTAATGAAAATTCGCATGATTTCAAGCAAAACGTTCGTTCTTTATATCGGCTGCTAAATCTCTGATACACTGAGTTACAGTGTCATTCGAGAGTGTAATCTTCGCAATTTCCTTTGGCTAATTTGTCACCCAGCATACACTACCATATTTATAGCGGTTTAATTTAATCTGCGATTCATCCTGTTTTGCTATTTGATACCTCACTAAGTAGGATTCTTCAGTTGAGTTTTCATTAACTGTTGTTGTGTTTTGAACCATAAAACTTTTCTGTTTTGAGAGTTCTTCACTTTTTCGCATGATTAACTCCGTATTTTTTTCCTTGAACTCACTATGGATAGACTCCAAATGCCGGCGCATTTTAGTTGGAACCATAGAGCTATTTAGAAGAACTTTACTGCATAAAACATATTAAGGATTTCCATTACTGCTTATGAATCCTAAAGATACATAGCTTTCATCATACTTTCTAAGCTTTTTTGTAACTGTTCTCGATTGATTACTTTTAGAAGAAATATCTGGCGTTTCTTCATTTGTAGCCATTCTATTTATAGCACTCTCATTACTACAGCCATCGTTATCTTTAGCGAAAGGGGTATTTGTTGAGTCCGAAGCAGAAGATGAAGAGTCAATATCTGCAATAGTACGCTTTAGAGAACCTTTTTTGAGCCACCTTTCCATCCTGCAACAAAATTTCGAAAATTTTTTCGATTCAAAAAAGATTACGACTTCAGCATAAGTTTTAGATTCTAAAACTTATTTTAGATGGTTATTAATTTTTAAGTTAATAGTTGGGGCAAAGTAAATTACTTTATATTTATATATATATATATATATATATATATATATATATATATATATATATATATATATATATATATATATATATTATATTAGTTTTATATCTATTATGCTGAATTGCCAACCATACTGTGATTGTGAAAACGTTTCTTCCACCCTATTGTTGACGATAGAGTTTTTATTTCGAACTTTTAGCAGCACTGATTTTATTCACTAATTTTCACAACTTATTTAATTGTTGGAACTAAATAAGGCAACATTGAATATAAATCAATAAGTGAATACATACATACCTGCTTAAACACTTCAATGTACCTTTGAATAAAATCTATAGATTTCACGTTTTGCCACGTTAGGTTAGAATTATAAAAATAATAACCTATCATTAATGATCACTGCAGTGGGCCCGATAACGACAGGTAGAGAGAGGTAGATAACCCGCACTATTAAAATCAAGAAGGAACGATGATTCAATAATAGAAGTTCCCATGAATATAATGGGACGATTGCTTTCGATTCATTTGTCAATTTCGTAGAGCGTCAATGTTTTTATTTTATCAGTATTCTGAAATATTATGAGAAAATCAGGTAAGCTTGGCGGAGCCCTTGAATGGCCTCCACGGAGCCCTGGGAGTCCACGGAGCACAGTTTAACAAACGCTAATGTAGACATTATCCGAAGAGGCGAGCGAGTTGGTACAATTTTGTACGACCAGGCAGCGTCGGATTAAGAAGTAGTGGGACCTGGGGCTAAAATCGATTCGGAGCCCACTTAAGGAAATCGTCTAAATATAATATATTAGTTTATGTATATTAGTATATTTATATAGTAATATATTGAACTATATAACATTTTCATTTAATAAACTTCTTTCTCGATTTAGTTGTGGCAAAATTTTCAATTGTCTCGTGGAAATTCATATTCTGTAATTTTCAATGGACAGCCCTATTAATGATGACAATCGCTCATCTATCATTGTAACGCGATGTACATTTTTTATTCTCTTTAAAACTGAGAAAGATCTTTTTGCTTCACTATAGGTATCGAATATATTTCTACTAGAGATTTTACTCGCACTTCTAATTAATTATTTACATTTTGAATGAATGGAATATAGAATTTATTTTGGAAAAAATGCAAATTTTACTGTAGATCCAATATTGTTTCGAAAATAAATGATCAAATTAGTAATTTTGTGGGACCCCTATGTGTTCGGAGCTGGGGCTTTAGCCCCCGCTACACTCTCCCTAAATCCGACGCTGAATGACAGAGCCTGTCACCCGAAGTTTTGGTAAGAGTGTTGGAAAATGTTATAAAATGAGCCCATTATGAATTTAACGATGTCTTGTCCTTCCATTATTCCTTTTAATTCCTTATTCCGCAGTATTCATTATTTGCGTTAATATTCTCCTTATGGTACGAGAGCTAGCAACGTCTGATAAACAAGAATTTCAGGTAAAGCAGTTTTTAGATATGATATCTCTTTCACTCTCATAACAAAAGTGCTTATTTTTCTTTTTCTGTCTTTAGAAAAAACACATTTTAATTTTCCCCTAGCTATTGTAACACAATTTTGTCAAAAACATTAAAAATAACAGCAACGAATTCACCAATGTGAATAAATTAACGCCATCTTGACTACAAACTGCTGTTGACGTTTAGCTCGCTTCAGCTTATCTGCACCCTTCCAATTACTTGAAATGGGAGTTGCGTATTGCCGCCTTATCTAAAAAATTAAGCTCCTTCTGTTTTCCGCCGAGATCAGTTTCCAAAGAACTAAATTTATCCATCTCCTTAACAGTTTATTATTCACTTATTGAGTCGCATCTCCGATATGCCCTTCCCTTCTGAGGTACGTGTGATGCCTTTGAGTTAATCTTCAAACTACGAACAAGGACGGATCAAGGTTCTAGACAAAGGGGGGTTATTAGTATTAGGACGAGTACTACCCCAAAGGCATGGCATTTTAAGCTTTTTACCCACAAAATATTAGTTAATTACGTTGTTTTTGACAGCATAATGACAAACTTTACGTAATTTTCACCTTAAACTTCAATTTCTCATCAATTTTTGAAACAAAAATTAATTAATCAGTGCTCAAAGGGGGGATGATCCCCATGAACCCCCCTGAATCCGCGTTTGACTACAAAAAAGAGCTTTTAGATATTTACTCAGACTAAACAGCAGGGCTAACTCCAGGGACTTCTTTAAAAGATTAAAAATCTTGACTCTTTCTTCCTTATTCACTTTTGAATCCGTTTGCATAATTCGGAAGCACGCTTCTCCAATTTCAGAGAGATCTTTGCACGGCTATCCACTTAGGAACGCAGAGCAAGACCTTCCCACTCCACTTTTAGAATTAGTTAAGGGTTCAATATTTTACAATGCAAAAAAATTTACAATTACTTGTCAATTGAAATCAAATTGATAGAACCTTTTCCCGCATTCCGCAATAATTTGAGGACATACTTACTAGACAGTGCCTTCTACTCTGTACTTTAATAATAATATTTAATCTCGGAAATGCTGCATACTGGTTTAATTGCTATAGTTTTATATACGACTTATATACTAATTATTACCTATTACTATTACTATTTTGTTACTCATTGTAATTTTCTTCCGTATTGTTTGTTTTTTTGTTTTGTATTGTTACAATTTTTTGACAATAACAGACATGTGCTGGATTTTTTTTGTACTCTGTTAATAATTGTTGATTTATATCCATGTTCATTCATGATATCAAGATAGTTTATTTCAGAAAGGTATAGAGTAATAAAACTTCATTAGGTATATAAAGGGACCAAGAGTGACCCAACGAATATTTAAGCCACTTTCATAGTTTGGCATTGTAAAATTCTTTCTTTTTATCAAGTGTAGGTAGTACCACCCGGGTTGGGGTCAATATATAGTTTTAGCCTATTGTAATCCATTCACAAATACTGAAAATAGTGTGCCAAAGGTGTGCCTGTAGGATACTCGTAAAAAGGAGAGCCGAATCTGAAATAGGGTTAGAATTAGGCAGAGGCGCTAATAGGATGTTAAACGGTACCTGTTAAACGCAAAACGTAACTGTATAATTTACTACCAAAGTAATCCCTATATAATATTTCGATATTGACACTCCAGGCCAGAAAACATACTTTTCCTAATTCTCTTACGCAGTTACTTGAAATTTTAATATTATACACAATACTATTCCTACTAGTCCTACACCTATGGCCGACACCGAAATTGAGCAGAACTTGACGGAATTCCCCATTTTATTACTCTACACCTTTCTGAAATAGACTATAATATTAATATTGCATAAAAAGAACTTTTTTATTATCAGTTCCTAAAACGTCGTTCAACTAATCGATAAACTTATTTTCATCATTAGCAGGGGATCTATAAAATGAATTTATTATGAAGACTTTTTCATAATTTATTTTCAGCCTAAGAAGGTTACTCCCATTCAGTTCTATTAATTATTGTGAGACATACATTTCTGATTTTATAAATATTACTTCATCATTTTGGTTGTAATTACCATAATTATACTAATTTTTGTAACCATTAATGGCATTAATATTAAATGTGGTATCTGTCTTGCTTCTATTAAATCTATTAAAATAATGTCAACAAATGTTTCAAATGATAAAAATGCTTCCGTACAGCACCGCACTTACCTAACCAACACAACTACATACCCTGTTTCGGATATGTTATTTGGAAACGTAGCGCTGAACAGAATTTCGGGGAATCCCCGGATTGAAATAAAAAAAACCTAAGGCCCCTTTCACACCAGACGAATCCGAATCAATCTGGATCACTACGAATCAAGTTGAATCTGATTCGTCATCTCCACTCTTTCACACCAGCTGAATCAACCTGAATCTATAAAAATCCTTTCGTCTTCTTTTTGTTTTCCTTCTTTTAGTTACTTTTACGCAGTTGTTTTAAATGCAATAGTGTTTCGTAGGAGACAACGGCGGAAACAGAAAACAAGAAAAGTGTGGATACATCTTTAACTTTTAAAATTAATAACTCCACGTCCATCTCGTATGGTTGTTGAATCAAGACTGACCGGACGAGGAATCCCTTCACATTTAAAGCAGAATCTTGGACAATCAGATTCAACTTGATTCGGAGTGATTCTGATTCGTTTGGTGTGAAAGGGCCCTAAACCGAAACAGCATTAAGCGTCTTACTGTACCATTATTTTAGTACTTACCGAATATATAATGGTGTATAAACAAGGAATAAATATGGTTATTTCTCGATAATTAATTATTGTTCTATTACTAATCAAGAGATTTAGGTTAGTTAAAATTTCCACGACTGTATGAGTTAAAATAAAGAAAATATGCAGTCCAAATAATTCATTAAAGCATCCAATTATCTTCTTTAAAGTTTTGAAATTTTCCACAATGACTATCAATTCCAATCTTCTTCCATTCGATTTTTTTATAAAAAAAATATTGAGTCTAGTGGCACGTTCTACATTACTCTCGAGAAATTTATAACGAGTATTTAAAATTTGGTTAATTTTCAATATTAAAATTGAAATATATAATTTGCTGTATCTGCTAACAAGAAAAATCATGTAATATGTTAATAATTCATGTCCGTGTCTATGCCATTTATATTTAAAATCGCAAAAATCTAAACATAATATTGCTACGGAGATGAGAATGATTCCAACGAAATGAAAATCTATCAATTTCTTCTTGATGTAGAATCCGTGCTTAACCATTTGTTTATTTAAAGACATCAAGTGCCTCAGCATCGTGATTAATTCTTTGTTATTAACCAAAGATCCCGTGTAGCAGGTCACAACAAATGCCGACATCGAGAGGATAATACAGATGTTCATAATCAATTCTGTAACTTTCATATGAACAGCAACATGTGTTAGCAATTTATGTATGTATATTATGACTTGAATAATGTATAATACAAAACAAATACCAATTAAAATATTGAATGATACTGTTTTCATTGTTAGTCGAGGAAAAATCCCAATGCTTGACCCTAATTTCAAGAGTTTAATAAGAAAGTTTATGTCAGATGAAACATCCATTTTTTCAACTTCGCACTTTTTTGTTGTTACTTCAGTTCTCATCTATTTTATATTTGATAGACGTATTGGAAATTAGATGAGTTTCTCTACATACATATAAATTGGATAGATTTTAATTTGTTTACAAAACAATCAGAGAAGAAAATTATTTCAAATGAAAATATACATAATTTATTAGTCCCTATCAGTAGCCACTCGTGGTTAAATATTTGGAGTGTCCTGTAGAGTTTCCAAATAAACTTACCTTGTAGATGTTTTGTCGTCTTTTTCAAATTTAAATTTATTTATTCGATTTCAGTGATGAAATGACACATTGTTTGAACGGTTGCCGCAAAATATAAATCATTAGGCATTACTTTACTTCTTTACCGATGTCTTCACTATACTTTACTACTTTACTTTTACAACAAGCGATAAAAGGCTTTTGATAAATCTGTATAGATGACATCAACCTGCCTACTGTTATCTAAGTGCTTCAAAAATCATTAGAAATGCTGGTAAGCCATCAGTACTAGATAGAAAGTTTGGTTTCAATTCTTTGACATTTACACCACCAACACTCACAATTACACTGTCTAACGCGCATTTCGATAATCAAGTTACTGTCTTCAGAGACTGAAGGTAAACTGAAATCTAATGACTTGACATACCTGTTTGATATTGAATTTTATCACCAATAAACCTTCTCTAGAGAAAATTAATTCCAGCGGGAAAACCTGGGCGGGAATCTTCACATTCATTCCTTGACTACTAAACTATAGGGTGGGCAGTAATGAATTGGCCCTTTGTCCCTTTTTAAGCTACTCTTACATCTAGCAATGTCAATGCTTTCAAATGCATCCAACAACATTATTAAAGTTCTATTGTGAAGACTACAGAAATTGAAGATGAAACTATCTCCTTTGATATGTAAGTTCATTATTTCCCAGCGTGCCGAACCCGCAGACCTTCGAGTACCTTGAGGACTTACAAGCTCTAATAATTTGGGAGCTGATGTAATAGAAGAATATTACTATATATGGAACAAAACTATTTCCTGTACAACAACGAATTCTACAAGCAAGATGAAAGAACAGCAATGGGAAATTGCCTATCACCGTTTATGGCTAAACTGTTCATGAGTTATTTTGTAAAGCCAAGAGTTTCAGTATTTTCCCAGGGTATGGTACAGGCATGTGGATGATATTTTCTCCATATTCAATACGAAAGAGGCAAACGTAGATGAATGGATTTTGGAACTCAACTCATAATATCCATCTATAAAGTTCACCTATCAAATGGAAAATATTGGCAGTTAACATTTTTAGATACTTTAGTGATTGGAAATAGTAATAGGTTAGAAAGTGACGTATTTAGGAAAAACACCGCTACGTGTGGGACACCCTGGCTGATTCTTTTCAATGTATCCAACATAAGATGGCCAGTCTTCATTTCCTGGTACATTGGTTAACCCACTTTCCACTTACAACGGTTATGATAAGAGATAAATAGGTTAAATAATCGTCATAGGTAAAGAAATCTGTATGTAATATCACTCTTTTCCAAATCCAAAATGAAAAACAAGAAAAATTTGCGCTGATAGTATTCAATCCTCTTGAAACAAAAGGATTGAAAGGAATATTTCTCATAGTGGGTTTTAAATTGATTTATAAATCCAGCAATACATTAAAACAATTGTGGGGCAATCCCTAGGATAAAATACCAAATTTGGAAATGAAATAACCTGTGGTGATTGTGACGGGAAGTATATTGGGCAGACCAAGAGATCCGTTATTGTCCAGTTTAAAGAGCACATAGCTCATCTGAAATAACTCATCAAAACGCGCGTCAGAAAGTGTGATTGTTGGTGTAGTGGTAGTGTGAGTAGTGCGTTCAGTATAAAGATCACCAACGATTCTAGAAATTCCAACTTGAAGCAATTGGTATCTCATTTTTACATATAGTGTATATGTTTGAAGTTCGTGTTTTACCATTTTAAAAATAGATTTTGAAATGTGACGTTACGAAATTTAAGACCACTCCCACCCACTTTTCACAGTTCGTCGACCTTCTCCCACCCCCGTAACGTATGACTTAATTTATTGATGGCCCCTAAGTTATATGTATATTTGTGATAATTATATATAGAAAAATGAGTCTAGTACAAAATGATTTAATAAAATAGTAGAGTGGTAATGAACAACGTCTTCAGAATTATTATAACCAATGGTTCAAGAAATTCCATCTAATAAACATACAGAAATATTGGCTATTAACTTCTGTATCTGTCCGGCTTAGGATCATAATAAAAACAAGTTAATTTAACGTTTTCGGTCGTAGAATCCATTCATCGAGGTTCTAGATGCTGGTTATTATAGTTCTATTGTACACGTCCTCCTAGAACACCCTGTAGTAATACTCCTAATCACTTATCACGCGCAAGTTTAAAGAAAATGATTCACCCTCTCGTCGATCCTGCCTGGCTCGTTTCGTTCGTGTGTCATTATACTTCTTGCGCTTATTTCGTGCAGGTAAACAACGCAAAAAACGAATATCGTGTTCTTATCAGTAGCGAAAAATTTATTCCAACGGTGTTTTCAGTTTTAAAAGTGATTGTGCATAGAATTAAAAGAATGCCGAAAGGAAAGAAAGCCGAGAAAAGAAAACAGAAAGTGATTTCCGGTATTCGAAGGAAAATGAAGAGACTGGAGGAAAAACTAAGGGAATATGATTCAAGTAAGTTCACAGTTATTACAAATACAAGTATGTTTTAGAAAAGCAGCGAAAGAGACACCATATATTAATCGTATGATTAATATATTCGGCATGGGTTAGTCTACCTTGTAGACACACAAAAAAAAAGCCACGATAACCCAGCATAGTTTTTGACTTATGCACGCCGAGTCTCGCATCAGCAACGGTCAGCGTGACGTGGCAACATATGATTCTGTACGTTGGTACTTCCAATACGTTACAAGAATATTAAACAAAATGGTGCCTAATATATTATTATGGTGCCCAAAATTCTAAAATAACCAGATATCCGCTTATTTTACAGTCTTTTTTAAGACAATACCAACGTTATGCCTACACAATACGTATTAACACAGGCCTTCTTCAACAGGTTCAGAATCTGAATCCTCTTCATACGCGGATAGCAACTCCTCTAGCTCCGGCACTACTTCGGATAAAAGCGCTAGAATGGGAGAAATTAAAACCATTCTTGGGGAGGATCCGACTGAGGAAAAAATTTATGGACCGGAAATATCCTCAGAGTTGGCCAACCGCTGGAAAAGCTATCTCCAGAATGGCATAGACAAGGAAACAAAAGCTAAACTTTTTGAAAACAGCCTTGTACCGAGCAACTGCTCCTTGTTGGAAGCCCCAAAAAATAACCCTGGAGTCCAGACTGTCATTTCTGCTTCAGAAAATAAAAAGGATAGCTTCTTAGCAGAATTACAAAATCAGTTGGGAAAAAGCATTTCCATGCTTGGTACTGCCCTTTCAAGAATGCTGGAAGCAAAACATAGTGCCGAAGACCCCGATCCAAATATTACCAATATGGTGGAAGCGGGAAAAATGCTCTGCGCGGTTCACCACGCCATTACCAACCACAGAAAATTTTTACTGTACCATAATTTTAATC
The DNA here is from genome assembly GCF_026230105.1 of Diorhabda sublineata. Lineage (NCBI taxonomy): Eukaryota > Metazoa > Arthropoda > Insecta > Coleoptera > Chrysomelidae > Diorhabda > Diorhabda sublineata. The sequence continues at coordinate 14,770,278 of NC_079476.1, forward strand.
AAAAGGTGCAGAAAGTGGCATCTATGCAATTAAGAGACTCCACTCTTTTTGGGGAAGACTTTGGCGAAAAATGTAAGTCCGCCAAAAATATAGAGACTGCAGCAAAGGAACTAAAGCCCCAGACTTCAAAAAACCTGAAGACCTACGCCTCCAAAGATCGATGGAAGACACAACAAAACAGAGAAGGGAGGAGAGCAGTCAAATCCAGCAAAGCCATGACCTTCAAGCGCCGGAACGAGAGAGAGGCTCCGAAAAATCGGAGACAGGAGCACAGCTCCTACAGACGTCGTCAGATATAGAGGTAACCTCTAACACAAAACTGGCTGGACGAATAAGGCTTTTCTTCGAGGAATGGGAGAAAATAACAACCAACGGTAAAATTCTAGGTTGGGTTAAAGGTTACAGAATACCTTTTAATGCAACTCCTGTTCAAAAGAGGCCTCAAAAACCCCCAAATTTAAGTGGGAAACTAGAAAAGTCTTATTCAGACAGCATTACCAAACTTATTGATATGGGAGCCGTCAAAGAAGTGACTAAATGTAATGGGCAATTCTTATCTAGTTATTTTTTAAGAAAGAAACCCGACGGCAACGACAGGTTTATACTTAACCTTAAAAAACTAAATACATTTATAACACCGCCCCATTTCAAACTGAAAGACGCATACTTCTCGATACCCGTAGCCACTGAGCAGAGAAAGTATCTTAAATTTCAATTCTAGAGTTCCAGTGTCTTCCTTTTGGCCTTGGCACTGCTCCTTACGCATTTACCAAAATTTTAAAACCAGCTATTGAACATTTAAGGGCGAAAGGTCTGTCCTCTGTAATTTACTTAGATGACACATTGCTCATTGGGAAAAGTAAAACAGAATGCCGGGATAATATAAATCAGACATGTAGTCTTCTTCAAAGGCTTGGTTTTGTAGTAAATAAAGAAAAAAGTTGTCTCTCTCCTAAAAGAGAAATAAAATTCCTAGGATTCATTTTTAACACACAAAAAATGACAATGCGTCCAACTACAGATAAAAAATCAAAAATTACTGCTATGGTAAAAGCAATCTTAAAAAAGCGAAAAATAAAAATTAGAGATTTTTCCAAATTTGTCGGTCACTTGGTTTCAATTTGTCCAGCCACGCAGTACGGGTGGCTTCACACAAAACAATTCGAGAGGGAAAAATATTTAGCTCTGAAAGTCAGTAGTGGAGATTATGATAAAATTATGAAAATATCTCACAAACTGAAAAGTGAATTTTTGTGGTGGTTAAATAATATAAAAGATTGCGAAAATAGCATTGCAATTCCGAAGTACACACATACGTTGTTTACAGACGCGTCCAATTCAGGATGGGGGGCTTTTTACAATGGTCAAAATGCAAATGGTTTCTGGGATTCATTTGAAAAACAGAGGCACATTAATTACTTAGAATTAAAAGCTACATTTTTTGGTCTCAAGACTTTTTTCAAAGATTTACGAAACAGTCACATATTGCTTCGCATAGACAATACGACGGCGTTGTCCTACATAAACCGAATGGGGGGCGTTAAGTATAAGTATCTAAATGATTTAACTAAGGACATATGGCAGTGGTGTGAGGAAAGAAATATCAAAATATTTGCTTCATATATTAACTCAGAGAGCAATGTTTTGGCAGATAAAGCTTCGAGATCCAAAGAAATAGATACAGAATACTCATTGAATGTCGAAGCCTACAAACAAATTGTTGAAAAATTGGGTTGCCCAGAAATAGACTTATTTGCTAGCTATCTTAATAAAAAGTGCAAAAAATTTGTTTCTTGGCACCCTGACCCCGAAAGCCAAAATGTTGATGCATTTACACTCTCTTGGGAGAATATTAAAGGATATATTTTTCCCCCGTTCGCCTTATTACCGAAAGTTCTAAGTAAAATAGAGGCCGATAGAGCAGAATGCATAGTAGTTTTCCCTATATGGAAATCCCAACCATGGTTTCCAAAACTAGAAAGTCTCATGAGTTCCACACTAATTAGATTACACCCAAGTCCTAATTTGCTTTTATCCCCTTTCATAAAGCCTCACCCACTGTGGCCCCGACTTACCCTGGGAGCCGCGATTTTATCAGGGAAGCCTTCAAAATGAAAAATATATCAGCAAACGCCGCAGACCTGATGCTTAAATCTCTTAGTGAGAATACAATCAAGCAGTATAATACAACATATTCAAAATGGTGGGAATTTTTCGAAGGGATAAAGCAAAAAATTTTTCAACCTACTGTTCACAATATTCTTGAGTTTTTAAGTCAACAATTTCAAAATGGCTCAAGCTATTCGAGCATCAACACTCACAAGTCTGCACTAAATCTTATCTCAGAAGCAGGGAAATCAGACACTGTGGAACGGTTTATGAAAGGGGTTTTTAAAACTCGCCCAAGCTTTCCAAGATACGACGAGACTTGGGACCCATCTCCGGTACTAATTATGTTAGAAAAACTTTACCCATTGCATACTCTTGATATGAGCCAACTTTCAGTAAAGCTAGTTGTACTGTTAGCCTTGACCACAGCCCAAAGGGTACAGACCTTCTCTAAAATAAAAATAAGTAATATTGTGAGCTCGGATACAGGAATACAAATAAAAATAACAGATATTGTGAAAACCTCGGGGCCGAAAAAACCTACACTATATCGAACGAACAAAAAGTATCAGGGGTAGCGAAGACTACCTTATTTTAACTGCCAAACGACCATATCATTGTGCTACGACTCAAACCCTCAGTCGCTGGATCAAAAATGGATTAAAAATGGGGGGAGTTGACACTAAAAAATTTAAAGGGCACAGTACCAGACACGCTGCTTCTTCGGCTGCCCTTAGATCTGGGGTAAATATCGAGAGCATAAGAAGTGCAGCTGGGTGGTCTGAAAAGTCAGATACTTTTTGTAAATTCTATAACAGGCCTTTGGTAGGCACAGAAACGTTTTCTAGATATATTGAAAACTTAATAAAAAACAAATGAAAAGGTTTTTGTTCGGTTTTGCAATCTATGACAAAAATATATAATGTTTTGTTCATTCATGCAAGTATGTTATGTTAGTTCATAGTATTAATAATACTAAAAACGAAAAGGGTTTATAATTAATTTTAGATTTAAAATTTTTGGGATGTACTTTTTTGTTACACAAATGTTACTTTTCTGGGAAATAAAAATGAATAGAACTGTAATAAGACTATTTTTATTCTGGTCAAGATCGCCTCTACAATCTTCTCTAAACATCTACAGGGTGTTCTAGGAGGACGTGTACAATAGAAGTATAATTAAGGATTAAACGACTTACCTTAAGGATGTTCAATCCTAATTATACGATATTGGACACGTCCTCCTAGAACAAACCCACCCAGGAAGCAAGTGACTTGGGTTGTCAATACGAAAGGTAATAGTACACCCGCCCCAGAGGCGATCTTAGTACAGAGGCGAAGTATAATGACACACGAACGAAACGAGCCAGGCAGGATCGACGAGAGGGTGAATCATTTTCTTTAAACTTGCGCGTGATAAGTGATTAGGAGTATTACTACAGGGTGTTCTAGGAGGACGTGTCCAATATCGTATAATTAGGATTGATCATCCTTAAGGTAAGTCGTTTAATCCTTAATTATTACTTTCTTTTCTATCAATAATTCGATTGGGTGACTTCCGGAACGGCTTTTTGATCTAGATTTATGAATTACATGAAATGTGTTATTTTGGAGGCCTATTGTTAAGATATGTTGGCTTGGCTGAGGAGCAGTGAGAAAAAAGTCAAAATAATTGTAAACGTTCTCATTTATTCAACCCATGTATTATATCTGAATTGGGAACTGTTCCTTGATATTGTAAACCGAAGAACGAATTCTTTCATTGGTTGGGTTAGATTAGGGTTACAGAAAACTGTTATTTCGTGTAAGGTGACTTCGAAAATAAACGTTATATATGTGGGATTGTAGCGATCAAACACCAAGTGTACTCTTTATAATATATAATAATAGAATGTAAAAATATGTATAACAATATTAAAAATTACTCACATTAATTAACAAAATTGTTTTTTGCTTGAAATTGTCAAATTCATACGAGTGGAAAATCAATATTCAAAATGACATGTGATATAAGTATGGAGTTTGTTGATTCTAGTTGCTATTGAAATTGCTTTTCAATATCTCTAATTTTAGGATAAGTTCGGTTAAGTCGTCATGAATGACATTGAATTTTTTATGATTATGATTTTTTTAGGGCAATTAAAGATATAAACTTAATAATCTTGAGTCCATGAGTTTCGAATCCACTCATTTAAATTGTTTATAACTGGTATAGTAGCCACTTCGTGTTAGATTGAGTTATTAATGTCAGGAACATTAGTTGTGTCAACATCTTTTTCATTCAACCATATGGCATCATTGTCATTATCCACATAAAGAATTTGTTAAGGTTAGATTAGGTCGATATGAGGACTGACTGAACTCGGCGTATCATGTTAAGGAAGCTTTCAGAATACATTCTGTGAAATAGTTCAAAGCGAACTCAACTACACAAGAGGGTAGTGTGGATCAGTGGGGTAAATGCCAACCCGAATAAAACCTACCTAATTACCTCCACTAGAAAGAAAAACTCAATTCAAGTCAACCAAATTAGATGGATAAGTCAGGGATAAAGATCTGGCACATCATTGAAGGACGTACAAAAGTCTGGCCCCAAGATTCAACAGGATTTATTTTCCATTATCTTACGTTTTCGTACGAGAAACATTGGTTTATTGAGTGACCACAAGTTGTTCTTTATGATTTTCAAACGTTACTGACTCGTATTCAAGCAGTGTTGATTCACGCCCTCTTACTCCCTTAACCACTGATCCGAATAATTTGATCTGTCTCTCGCCCTCACACTTTCTAATTGGAAGACAAATGGAAGCAGTACCAGAACTTCCAATTACTAATGTCAAGGAAGACAAGATGGAATCGAGTATATGTCAACGAATTATAACAGAGACATAAATGGAAGAAGTCCTATAGTGGCCTTGATGTTGGACAACTGGTTTTAATAAAGAAAGATCACGCACCACCTACACAATGGAGTAATGCATTTTCAAACTAATAGGATGCAGGGATGGTATTAATAGCGCCGCTTCAGTGAGAACAGCAGGTAGAGAAGTTACCTGTGTAGTGTCAAGACTCTGTCCACTATTGAAAGTTAATCCAGAACCGGAGGCATGTTTAATACAGATAAATTTTGGATAAAACTTTACGCCGGAGAATGGCAAGAGTCAAGTGCCGACGCTCGAGAACGCAAAGATATTAACACGTTGATGGACACGCCTTTTATAGCAGTCATATTTTTATAAGCTTTAGGGGTCAGACCTGTTATAGCAGGCGTACATGCTTAATAAGTATATGAGACCCATGATAGATGCAGCCCTTTATAGTCTCTAAATAAAATATTCTTCTGGAAGGAACATAACCTCCATTTACTCGCATTGGACCTTAACATTACGTGGTGTGATGCATTATAATTATATTGTCGACCTTTCTAAACTTGAAGCTTTAATGCAACCTTATCTAAACATAGGGGGCACCTAACCATTTATTTATGGACAATTATTACAATAGCTTGAATCTTGCAAATAGACTTCTGCAAAACTAAACTCATGTGACTGGAACATTGCGCTTTATAGAAGAGGCAATCCAACATTGGTCGTAAAGAAGAAACTGGGTAGAGCACTATTAGTAGATAATCATGGTCGATGAAAACAAAGCCCATTGAAGTTGTTGTATATAACAAATTTATGTCAGGAATAGATAGATCCGACCAAATGATTTCATATTATTCGTCTCCGCGAAAAACGATATTCTGGTACAAGAAGAAGGTAATTTTTCACTTTTTGGACATACCCGTTTGGAGCAGCTATTTTATTTTCAAGAGACTAACTAAAAATAACAAGTTGCAGTTTATGATTTTCAGAGAATCCTTAATAAAATCTTTGTTGGAAATTGATCACAATCTCAAAGATGCTCGTCATTTAGTAAAGTTTACACCAGCTCATGACAGAGCAACAGATTATCGGCGGCCCCCTAATGTACAGCTTGGCACTCAACATTACCTAGAACATATTTCACTACCAGATAATTATAAACGAAAGTCCTATTTTCTGCGCCGCAGAAATTGCGCAAAAACAAACAAAAGGAGAGTGACGAATCTAAGATGCAAGATATGCCAAAGTAATCCTGCTCTCTGTGCAGTTCCATGTTTCGAAAATTAGCATCTTGGTATAAATAACTAATTCCAAAATTGTTGAAAGTATAATAATCAATAAAGGAGTTCAAATCGTTAAGTTCGTTTTTATGTATGACTGCAATAACCACTGCGTCCCACCTCAACTTGTTTTTGAACCACCCTATTGAGGATTTCCCCTCATACAGAACAAAAAAGGTCCAAGTCTTGACATGTAGAAATTGAAAGTTAATTGTTGATTATGAAGATGGACTACATAAACTCTCATCTTTCCAAATAGTATTTTATTTTATAAAGTTACGAGACGACTCTGTAATTTATATGTATAATACAAAGTTTGTTTTTCATCAATATCAATATCATAGTTATTATAAATATTAGGGGGGAAAATAAGATATTTAGACATCAAATAAACAGTTTGAGTTTCTAATTTATCTTGTTGGGATCTCATTCTAATAGAGCAAAAGTCTGGAATTTTATTTTCTACAACATTACTTTCGAAATTATTAACAGAAATGTTGAAGCTACAAACTGGTTTCTCGATCAAATCCTTAAATTCATGTATAATATCCTTCGTGGCAACGTAACATTTGCAAACTCTCTCACAAATGTAATCAAATGTAGCTTCAGGTAGAAAAGCATTATTTTTTACTAAATAAATCAGGTCTGTTGCTATGTGTAGTTTTGATAGATAAACAAGTTTCGCCATACATTTTTCAATTGCAATTTTATTGTCTTTTAAATGATGCGTAATTCTGGTTTTTCTGTGCGTCTCCTCCACTAACAATTCACTTTCAAATTCACTCCATTTTGATGAAATTGATTTTGCAGCTGGTACATAGAATTGTTTAAGAATGGTTTGGTAGTCACTTTTCAATTTTCCTGCTCCAATTTCAATCAAAAATTTCAATGCTTCCGAGTAATTGATTGTTGGGACAGCTAGTTTTCCATCGAGAATACCATTTATAATTGCTGCTATATTTGAAGTATTGTCTGAAATAAAATCAATATTATAATCGACTCTAATTACTTATAGAACTGAACCAAAGAATTAACAAAAAACCAATGACCTCAGTGCAGTGAATGATTTGAAAATTGAATCAAATGTTCTAATTGAATTTAACTGTACTATTACTCAGGAATAAGCTTCATTCTAACAAGAGCAAATTAGATATCAGAAAATAGCATTGGATCTTTAACTAGCAAAACCAAGTCTGTGTCCCGTTCACAGTCAGTAGTTAGTTGTGAGCTGTGTAAGTATGCGGCATATCAAAGATCAAATTCTTCTGAAATAAAAGTTTTGTATACAATAAAATATGTGACAATCGTGAGTTCAAGATCAACAATCAACAAGTCGATTTGCATAAACGTAAACGTCCTAACTTTGAGAGATGCCAAACAGTTGAAAAGAGACAGCAACATATATCAACACATGTTCAAAAAATGATTCTAGCTGTTTTTAACCGACTTTGTAATCGAAGATAATGAAAGAATGTTCAAAAATTAGCATAGAGAATTGGAGAATCACGTAAAAGACTTGAATTAACGTATACTAGTTTTAAATAAACTTCTAATTGATTTAAATGACAGTGATTGTGAGGAATACGATTGTGATTCTAGTGATTAAGAATAATTGTATTGTAATATATGTATTATAAATGAAGATCATAGGAAAAAACTTGGTAAGTCACAATTTTAGAATTTTACAGGAAATTGTCATAGTTATGAAGTTAAGTTATTTTCCAGTATGATTTTTCCGTTCAAAAGTTACTCAAAAGCAAGAATATTATAAAAAAAACAAAATAGGAATATATAAAACATTAATAAGACCACATATTACAGGAGATGGAAAGAGGAGATTGAAGAAAAATAAAGGAATAGAAAAAGTACTGGGAGGGGAAAACATAATAAGGTGTGTAAAAGCCCAAAGACTAAATCACATCATGAGAAGATGACCTACAGAAATGGCGAGGAGGAAACACAATGGATACCTTTTTGGCCAAGAGGGAGAGGCACACATGTAGAAACCAGATTGGAAAAGATACCAGAATCTAGGAATGGTAGATTGGAAAGCCAAATCCAAAAACAGAAAAGAATGGAAAATTCTGACAAACGAAGCTAGGACCATCAAAAAACTATAACAAAAGAACAGGGGGAATAATCCACCCCAATAAAGGGATATGTAGCCGCCCCAAGCGCTAGCCATAATCCAAGAGATTGAACCGCATGATGATGATGATGATAATTTTTCTGTTATAAAATATTCAGTGTATTATATCTATATTATGGCAACAAAGACGAAAAAAAAAAGACATTTTTGTATTTAATTTTACTGAAATTACCTTCCCTTGTTATATTAAATACAACTCTGTATAATTATTAATGATGGGATAACATTTTTGCTATTTGATGAGAGTATTACATCCAAGAATGGTTTTATTTTTATATTAACCACAATCAGAATCTAATTTTGCATGCAAATTGCGTGCTCTTACATGATAAAACTGTAGCCAGAAGTGATCCTCTACAAGTGCTTTCTGAAAAATCTCTTCTTACGACAACCTCCCGATATGCAAGTGATTATAAAGAACTGAAATGGTTGAAATTTGAGTGTTTTTTAGAACATTCTCTAACTTTAATTAAAAAGGTTTGGCATCTTTGAAATATAGATTGGAAACTCCTGACAATATTCGTATTTTATTGTGAGTTTTATTTTTATCTCAGTGACAATATTTTAGGAATGATAACTATTTAAAAGATGCAAAATCAATGTTTGTTATAAGAATCAGTTGTAATTGTTTTTAATACATCTAACTGTTTTGAAGAAAAAACAATCAGGAAATTTTTTTATTGAAAATAAAAAATATTTCCATATTTAGTAGCTCATTACTTAGCTTAGGATAGAATTTTAGAAAATTTTAAATGGCAATGTTTTAGGAGGAAAACAGAGATTTCTGGACAGAAAACAAGGAATATAATTTTGAAGAAGTTGAGTTCTTTGATTACCTTGGAGTGGTGATAATGAATACGGATGATTAGACAAATCGGTTAAAAAGACAGTCGTAGAACAATGGAATCTCTAAATAATATTCTGAGAGTCAAAGGAATATCCAAAGCAATAAACATACAATTATACAAAGCAATGATTAAGCCAACTGTAATGTATGGTTGTGAGTCCTGGATACTAACCTAGAAAAGTGCTGAAAAAATAGAACTATGGAAGAGAAAAATGCTCAGAAAAATATTTGGGAAAGTGGCTAACAGTTTATGGAAACTAAGAACAAATACCGAGCTAATAGAAATATGTAACAAGCCTAATATAACACAAGTAGTCAGAGTGAGTTAGGTGATGGGGACATGTTTACAGAATTTAGATTATGGACCATCGAGTTGAATGTTAATATTTTTATGACAAATAGTGCATGAGGTAAGCAAATTTTAAATTGCGGAGATAAAAATAGCTTTTCAGAAATTAATTTTGAAAATGTAATCAATAATTTAGGGGTCAGATTACTTAGGTTATAGTTAATGGAATTTTCTCAAGAATACTATTATGGAACAATGGCATACTTCAATTCAGTTTGATATTTTTACCTTTATTTTACAAATTTGACAATACAATTTTAAATAATACAAGAAAGGGTTCCTTTATGGGGGAGAGTCTCAAAGTTCTTTCCAGAGGGAGGGGGAACCCCAGAGTAGATTCTTTCGGGGGCGCGGAGAACTCCTTAAAATGGTTAAAATTTATATTGGTCAGTACTGATTTACAATCAATATAATCTCAAACTTTATCTTCTAATTAAAAAAGGGGGGCTCGGCAACCACCCTTAAGAGTAAGACGTCCCTCGCTACCCTTTCCACTACCGCCCGCAAATTACTATAAATTGACTGTCTATAATGTAAAGTTTTACCATGGATAGAGCAGGTAATAACTGAGTGGAGAGGAAAAAGATAAACAGAAACGGATATATTTATAATGTTAGGGGAAAACTCCATATATTCAAATAATTTCTGAACCTTATAAATTGAATTTTTGGAATGTTATTTCAAAACATGTGAAAAATAATTCAGAACTCTCATTTTAAATTACACTGAAGCCTTAAACAATTACAAAGTTGTACTTAAAAAATTACCTTCAGGTAGCTTTAGATTGGATTCAGTTTCAGCCAATTCTTCAAAAAAATAATGGAATACATCTCTAAGAGTTTTTAAATCTTCACAGTTCTTTACAATGCTCCAAAGTTTATCTAGAATATTTGGCATTCTAATATTTTCTAAACTGAATTCTACTTTCAATTCTCTTTTGATCAAATTTGTATGAACAATTTCATTTACACTTTTATAAATGTCTTCAACTGGCAATGGATTTTGGCATATAACTGTATTCGGATCTCCTTTATTAGTAGAAAAATATTTTAAATAATCATAAACAGACACTAAATCTTCCCAAAGAAAGTTTATTGATGAATTCTTGTGACCAGCAATAACTTGCACATTTACTTTTGTCCCGTCTACTAAACTGCAAGGGTTATCGAGATTACACTTTTTATTAACACTTGTTTCTATGCAAATGCTCCCAAAATATTTTGTACCATAAACGTTTCTAATATTCTGCAAAAAAGTTCCAAAAATGAAGTATTTAAAAGTTACAACATAACTAATATTAGACTGATTATTGCCTGTTAATAACATATGACTTTTTTCCATTGAACTTAGCGAGATATTTTCATGATTTTTTGCAAAGCACCCTAGTACGTCTACAGTACAAGTATATATCTTCTTTTCTACTTGTCTCACAGCTAATACAATAGTTTTAAGTGGATTGTTTCCGTCACATAGAACAAATACATAATTACTGGTTTTATGTCTAGATAGAGAATTTAAATAATTTCTAGCTTCTTTGATAGACATGGGAAAATGGTTATTTTCATTTTCAGACCAATGTTGTATAATTTCTGCTTGAAAATCCTCTGGCAAGAGAGAGTCATCTCCTTTCAAATCAACTTCTAAAGGATTTCCTGTTATATCCAAAGATATACTATTTTCGGTTTCATTCAATATAAAATTTGTATTTTTGGTGGGACGAATATCCTCAACTTCACTTTTGTTCAAAAAAACTAACCGTATTGCATCTTCACATTGATTAACGAATAAATCATGTAAATAAGAGGGAAGTTTATTCACTACAGTATCACATATATTCATCTTCTTAGAAGTATCAATCTTTATCAAGTTTCAAATTCAAAATTATTTTTTGGGCTAGTATTATTTAACGACTTTTTCTGTCAGATCACAGACTTATAGTTAGTAACTGACAAGTGACAAATTGTATCAATACTGGATACGTACAACATGCACTACATCTAATATGGTGTACACCCTACAAAATAAACTTCATATAACTTCATTTTCTGTGTTAGATTTATATTATCACCACAGAGTTGTACGTCTATGCTGAATTCAAATAAACAGATTATTTTCAATACGAATGTAAGTGAAGTGTGATTATAATTTGATTTTTTAAGAGTTTTGTTGGTTAGACAAGAAATTACATCACATGGTCTGATTACGTATTATGTCTGTTTGAGTTGAGATTTGCATGTTGCAGATTAAAAGTTGGGCCAATTGACAATTTGGTTTAGTTCGACCTCTCTCACCTTGAATTGAGACATGTAAGTTTTTCCTTTCAAACCTATAATTTATGTAACACGGAGTAAATTTTTATTCCACTTATTATTTTAGTTTCTCACCTGCAATGGCATCCATAAAGTCATTAAACTTATTAGGAAGTATAAATAAAGTAATTACTAGAAGATCTTTTTCAACTACAAATGCCGTAGCTACCAAGCAAATGACTGTAAGAGATGCCCTCAACTCGGCTATGGATGAAGAAATGGAAAGGGATGAGAGGGTTTTTATTCTAGGTGAAGAGGTAGCTCAGTATGATGGTGCTTACAAAGTTACAAGGGGACTTTGGAAAAAATATGGTGATAGGAGAGTTATTGATACACCTATCACTGAAATGGGTTTTGCAGGCAAGTAAAACTTTGTTATCACTCCAAATATTGTAATTAATAGGATTATTATTTTTACAATCAGACAATAAAACCTTAAAAAGTATTATCATTACCATTACTATTGTTGATTTTTGCTATCACTTCACGCACAATTGGTGCTTTGTAGTTATCTGTTGCTTCTTTGATGCCTGGAGGAGACCTGGTGTATGTTTGGGAAAAAGTTGTCAATTAAAAAGTTATTATAGAGAACTGGTGAGGTGCAAGAATAGTGATGGGTATTGTAGCTGTTCTGAGTTGTTATTGTTTTCAACTATTGATTGGGGAACTTGAGTGTGAGATATCAGTTCATTTTGTAAAAGGAGTTCCTTACCCAAAATAGTTTGTAATTCCTGCCTTAGTGTCTAATAACCAGGTAAATGAACTGGCTTTTAAGTAACCGTACCTTAACAATTGGCACTACAGCTTGGTGTGAGCTTTGACCTCCTTGTCGCCTCCAAACTGGTCTCTTTTTCACCAATGTGCCCCATCCTTTCACATTTATTGTTTGTAAGACTCTTGAATTGGGCGATGTTTTCATTGTCTAGTATTTTATCAATATCTCTATTATTTTGGATTTTCAAGTCTGTTTTGTTCATTCTAATTCGTCCATATATTCTTCTGATTATTTTTCTCTCAAATATTCTTGAGCTTTCTTGGTTTTTTTGTGTCATCACTCAACATTCACATTGGTCTTTTTAACTTCATTCTTCTTGTTATTGTTATTTAAGCTATATTGCCACTTCATATTTTTTCCCATATCAAAGTTGTTTATATTTTCTCCAAAATATTTAAATTTAATGACACCTTTAAAAGTTTTACAATCTACATTTTCTTTCTTCTAAGTAGCTTAAGTCACTCAAACTAGCAAATGAACTTGAATAGCTTACTTATATGGAGCCTTAGTTGGTTTGTATTGTGGAGGAGCTGAATAACCTCTTGGTTAGGTACCTGTTATTTGTGACAACTGGAGAACTTGACAATAATCTGGTTTATACTTTGAGATCCCCATAGAAATCACAATTAAAACAGTTCCAGAGTGTACTAACAGTGATCCTTAATACTTTACCAAATAAATTCTTTTTGGTGACTCAGACATATGACTACTAGACTAGAGTGCCCACCATAAACTAGTAATAATGCCAGTTTTCAATTAATTTATTGAAATAACAGAACAACTTAATCAACGTTGTGGCTGTTTTTGTTTTAGCTACTTGTGCCCAATGCTCAGTTGAACATTTTTTAGACACTCGTTAACATCACACTATTTCCAAGAAAATTCTGAAAAAAATAAATGATAATGGAGCAATATTTGAAGACTGGTGTATTTTTTGTTTCCTTATTTGTAGATTTATACTGGAAAATGATTTTAGTTATTATTAAACCTATTAACTGATTATATCTTTCTAAATCTGTGGTAATGAAATGGTTTGTGATATTCCAAATACATGATAATAATACATAATATTTTTTTACTTCACAATTTCTTGGAAAGTACTAAGTAGGTATCATTCCACCCTATATGTGGAATTCAAATTATTCAACAGTACAACCTCCAAAAATGGCTAAATTTTGTTAGGATTCATGGTGAAATCATAGGATTTAAATTTGAGTACCATAGTTTTTGATTGAAGGAAATTTTGTATTAAACTGTAGTCTGTTATAATTACCACTATTGCAGTCATGTGTTGAAGGTGTTGAAAGGACCTTTATTGGTTTGTTTTTGTATATTGTTCTAAAGAACAAAATATCAGTTCACCTATATATTACAATTTGTATTATTTTAGGCATTGCAACGGGAGCTGCTATGGCAGGTTTAAGGCCCATCTGCGAATTTATGACATTCAATTTTGCCATGCAAGCGATTGATCAAATAATAAATTCGGCAGGCAAGACATTCTACATGTCAGCTGGACGTGTAAATGTACCAATTGTGTTCAGAGGACCTAACGGAGCAGCTGCCGGAGTAGCAGCTCAACATTCTCAATGTTATGGAGCATGGTATGCTCATTGTCCTGGATTGAAGGTAAGATTTTGTCACTAAGTCGGTCATATGTATTTTTAAGGTGGAGAGTGTATAAATAAGTAGTTAATGTGGAGCAACAAGCTTTGATAGTAGACTATTTAATGTATAATAGTAAGGTTTGAATTGTTTTCATCATCATCATCAGCCATTATCTTCATGGTTCATGTTTTCATCTCCATCTACCTATCTGATAACGTTTGATCCCAAAATCTTCTGAATCAATTTTTGGATTGGTACAGGAAATGGGGGCTCTCAATCCTCAAAAAACACCAGCTATAATTTTGAAGCATCTCAATAGCGGGGGTATACAACTTCTAGCTTAAAATTTCCAAGGAGAGAGAGGCTTAAGATCTCTAGAGAAGCCTTTTATTCTCATCAAGGCACTTGATGAAAATTCGGACAAACCCACCTCATTACCATACATCATATGTATAAAATCTACATCCATCCCATAATGGAATATAGAGTAAATGCTTTACCCAACCATCTTCCCAATGAGCTCTTATCTTGCAAGCAATCCATTCTCAGGTACTGTCAATACAAGTGCCAATTCAGTCCCATTATTGACATAACACTAATTCCAAGCTGCCTAAATGACCTCCAAGCTTGTTAAGTGATTCGTACCATTTAATCAAATGTGTACCTCCATTGTTTTTCATGAAATTTGTATCAGTAATTTTGTTTTAAGCTTTTTAGGAAGATTATCACTTTATAATTGTCGCTTTTCAAATTGGTCATATTCAGATTCAAGGTGCAATTAAGTGATGGAAACTGATTTTTTAAATTAGTTTTATTTTGGTATACTTATGAATTAATGTTGTAATTCATTGTAATTCCCTTAGGAAGCCACGTTGCATTGGAGATGGTTTTTCCACTTCTTAAATGCACTGGAATTCCAATAGTGGGATATTTTTCACGTGATTGGCTACAACCATTTGAATGTTTTCTAATGTCCCAACGGGACGTCCTTTCTGATAAGTTTTCAATTTAGGGAAGGAGGAGAGCAGACGCATTATTATGAATTATTTTTAAACAAACTTGATCTTTTTTTTCTTTTACTTCATGTTGAACCCCTCCTTATTGATCATTTCACTTAATTCTAATAGAGTTTCTTTATTAAGTTTACAATTTTCACTTATATTTCTCCATTTATGTTGTAGAGCTGTAAGGCATATATTTAAGTGAACATAGGGATATTACATTCAATCCTAATAATATATAATTCGTTGGTAATATCATATTTTTAAAAGTTTCTTTGATTTTAATTAAAGAAGTCTTTGAAATCATAATCATTGTTATGATCTTAAGATTTAGTCAAAATTTCAGTTAACAAATTTGTAAGTGGTTTGATGGGAGTGTTAATTGATGCTACAATAGGTCTAGCTGATAGAGTAGGCTTATGAATTTTTGGAAAACAGTAAAATTTAGCAGAAATACCATTATAGTTTGTTAATTTCTTCTGAGCTTCCTTGTCAATTTGTTTTTTGTTAAAAACTTTTTTTATTAATTTGTTACAATTATTAGTTGTTTTTAGTGTTGGATCATTAGTAAGTTCTTTGCATGATGTACTATTGTAGATTAGTTCTTTGGATAAACTTAAATATTGCTTTTTCTCCATAATGACTGTGACATTAACTTTGTCAGATGGTATGACTATAAATATATATATATATATATATATATATATATATATATATATATATATATATATATATATATATATATATATATATATATTTAATTAACTATTGTTGATTTCTTGTTCTTTATGTATGAGTATTTTTTCAATATGCTTGATATTATTTTGTAGAAGGTGGTAAGAATTTTCTTTTTTCTACATTGTAATAGGAAGCATCTTCTGTTATATTCTTTCGCCATTTTCATTTTGATTTTGGACCATGGTTTTAAATTTTTAACTGTTAATTGACCATAAGTTCTTGAAATGGTTTGGAAGTATCCCATATTTGTATGTGAATTGTAACGAAGCCAGATGGTGTATGAGCATTTTCATATTGGGAATGTAGCAGTATACATATTTAAGTTAGTCTACTTTGGTGCTTCATTACTACGTTCCCAATAAGAAACTGCTTATAACCCACATGGCAAATACTTCGATACAATTCACAAGTGCTCGTACCAAATCAACTGCTTCTTCTCCATATATATTCTATAATTGTTTCTTTCAGGTTCGTTTGCTCTTTTATTGTGTCGTTTCTGATTTGATCTAACTTTGAGGTTCTATTTACTCTTCTTAGGGTGTCCATTTCCGTGGCTTCTTTTTTATCTTTAGTTGATCTTTTATTCTCCACGTTTCTGATCCATTTACCAACGTACTCCTAATCATTGCATTGTAGATCCTTAGTTTTCGTTGTTTTCCTATTTCAGTACTCCACAGTATTCCCTTTAGTGATCTAGTTATTGTTCTTGCTCTGTTTATTCTACATTTTATTTCTGTATCATCTGTTCCATCTTTGTGAAAAATAACTCCTAGATATTTATAGTTCTCACATCTCGTTATAATTTTGTTGTTTTCTGGTTGTATGTCAGTTGTATCCTCTCCTATATATAAGTTCTTTGTCTTTTCTATGTTCATTTTCAGTCTCTATTTTCAGTAATCTTCCTTCAGTTTGCATGCCATGTATTCTAAGTAATTTCTGTCGTTGCCACATATTACCTGATTTAACAAAAAAAAATATTCCATACAAATAAAAGTCCCAAAAATGCACACATAATTCAAAACAAGAAAATAAACCAATTACACATAATACAGCCTTTTAAAGAAAAATTAATATAAAAATTTCGAAAAGCAATCCTCGTTGAGAATAAACTGCTTCTGGAGTACAGTTCACTCCGTACAAACCCGAAAAAATAAAGGATACAGCAGCCAAGTATTTTTCTTCTATTTCAATTTCTATGAATACTTCTTCTTCTTCCTGCTGTGTATAGGCATCATTGCCTGTTTTTCTTCACGTCATTGCCTCTGCTCAGTCACCTGGGAGGTTGTCACTCCATCTTTTCCTAGGTTTTCCAATGCTTCTTTGTCCTGCTGGTGATTTGTCCCTTGATATTTTCACAATTCGTTCTTCCGTCATGCTGTCAATGTGCTCATTCCATTTTATCTTTCTATCCAGTACCCAGTCATTGATGTTATCTATCCCGCATGTTCGTCTTATGTTTTCACTCCTTTCTCTATCCAGTAGTGTTCTTCCCGCTATTCTTCGAACTATTTTCATTTCTGTAGTCTCCAATATCCGTTTCGTTTTAGAGGTCTCAGGTCGGGTCTCTGCTGCATAAGATAATATAGGTCTGATTGCGGTCTTGTAAATGCGGGCTTTTGTTTCAGTTCGAATGTATTATACATTATACATAAATACAAATACATTCTATGAATACAAGTGAGCCAAAGAAAACAAAAGTTTTTTAATGAATATAAATATCAAAGTACAGGGTGCGGCAGCATAACTTCCTTTTTTCAAAAGTTAATAAAACTTATTGTATGAATCAGAAAATTTTTATTCGTTTTTTATAATACAGGCACATACATAAAGTTTTGTTTTACTGAGTTTTGAAGATCAAATCAGTTAGGTGACGTCCCCCATTCTCCATACACTGAGTAAACCGATTTCTGGCGTTTGTCATGACTCTTGCCAGCATAGCAGGCGTTATGTTGGCAATTTCTTCCTGGATGTTCGTCTTCAAATCTTGTAGGGTCCTTGGACGGTTCACATACACACGGGATTTCAAAAAACCCCATAGGAAATAATCACAAGGGGTCAAATCGGGAGAGCGGGCTGGCCACTCCAAATCGCCCCTAATTGAGATAAGGCGCTCTGTGAAGTGTTCCCTCAAAACAGCCATCGATGTTCTTGAAGTGTGTGCCGTTGCTCCGTCTTGTTGGAACCAAGTGTCCCCTAAGTCCAACTCATCTAGCCGTGGGAAAAAAAATTCCTGTAACATGTTTACATACCGGTGCGAATTCACTGTCACTGTGACTTCATTTTCCTCAAAGAACCAGGGACCAATAATTCCACGTGAGTAAATTGCACACCACACTGTGACTTTAGGTGAATGCAAAGGCCGTTAATGCAATTGTCGAGGATTGGTATCAGCCCAGTAGCGCATGTTTTGTTTGTTTACGGATCCACACAAATGAAAATGGGCTTCATCACTAAAAAAAACAATAGCGTCCTCAGGAACGACTTCCAGAAAAACCTCACACGCGTTCCTCCGAGAATTGAAGTCACGTTCAGAAAGTTCCTGCACAATTGCCATCTTGTATGGATGAAAATGAAGATCATCATGAAGTATTCTCCTCACAGAACGATCGGAAAGTCCAAGGGCAGACGCATGTTTGCGCGCAGAACGCCGTGGTGATCGCAACACTGAAGTTCTAACTAACTCAATGTTCTCCGGTGATCTAATGGGCCGAGGGACTCCAGTTCTTCGTCTTGTCACACTTGCAGTTTGTCTGAACGTAGTGACCCACGTAACAATTGATTTCCGGTCCGGGACAGGGGCCAAGGGGGCTAAATTAAAGCGATTCCGAAAGGCGCGCTGGGTTGCGATCACAGAACATCCGCTCGAAAAGTAAACCTCAACGGCAAACGCACGCTCCTCACTGTTCCAACGCATGATGGCGACTGAACTGTGCCGGGACAAAACTTTATAGTCCCCCCTCTCGAACGAGACCACTAGCACTCCGTTACGACATCTACCGACTAAATGGCGAACTTTTTAAAAAAGGAAGTTATGCTGCCGCACCCTGTACATTAAAAGATTTAAGTCGATCTGTCCACCAAAAAAAGTCAAAAATGATACATGAAATATCACAGTAGTAAAGTGAATAAACTATATCAATTTATCACAGTTGAAATAAAATGTTGTAGAGGATCTTTTACAAATAATTTAATAGGTTGTATAAGGACCAAAGCAAATCAATCTATAACACTTTGTGTTAAAGGTTATAAAGGACGTTTTTTCATAAATATCAATTTGTCTTGATTTTTTTCTATTCCCTAGAATTGAATATCCCATTTTTTTCTCTAATATACTTGATTAATAATTAAGCACACTGCTCTATCCAATAAAAGTCCTAGAATATTATGTTCCGAACAAAATCTGTACTGAGCAAATTACTGGTGTTTTGCTGCTTGAAGAACTCAACTAGGTTATTTTCAAAACCTTCCTCTTCAAGAGTTATAGTGAAGTCAAGTTATACAATCTTCTTTTTGAAAACTCCAATGTCTCTTCTATAGGTAAATTGCCAGATGTTATGGTATGAACACTCGAACTATCAACTTGATGTTCCTCGACAATCATATCTGTGTCTACTATACCTGTATTTATAGAATATGAATATTCTTGGTTTAGTATACAGTCATATACTTTGGCATAACTGTGATCTTCATAAACGGAAGCAAACAATGAAAGCGGGTGAGAGGTAGGAATAGCTTAATACTTCAAATGTTTTCTATTACAATTTGTAAAATCACTTTTCAAAAAATTATTTTCACATAAGCGATAATTTGGTGTTGAGCATTGAATTATTCAAAATTTTTCCCATTTCAAACACACACAAGGAAAGCATTTAGGAAATCGAAAAAAATATTTATTTACCTTTTCTTCTATGTATTTATTATTGTAGCCTGGAAATTTACATCTATACTTTACTCTGTCACCTACTTTCATGTCCATCCTGAAATATTCAATGGAAAATTACGGAAAAGAATATTTTCAATAAGCTCCTTCGTCGTCTAGGTCTATACTCCCTACCTGGCTTTAAAACCAATCCTCATTAATATAAAATTACAATCTGACTGTATGCTGAGAAACATATGTTCTCCATTTAAACAGATTTCAACAAGAAATCATAATTATGAATAGTACAGGCATTCAAGCTCAAAATTGTGTCAAACCTCCGAACTCCGAAAAATTTCAAATTCTTATTTTTTATGTAACTCCATTAATTTTGAAGTTATCACATCCTACAAACAATAATTTTAAGGGTAATTTCCAGGGCTACAAGCCTATGTATTTTAGAAGGGCTTGAGACACTCCATATTTTATTAATAAAGGGTCAAAGGGCTGTGGATAAGCAATCCTCGCACTATAGTGACAGATTGATTTGGTTATTGCTTCGTCTTTTGACTGTTTATTTATTTTTGTATCTCTTATAGTTATGGAGAAAAAATTAACTAAAAATTTTTTTTTTCAAATAAAAAAAAGTATTGTTTAATGCTTATTTTTTTCAAAATTATGCATTTCTAATCAGCCAAACTTTCAGATGTCGTAAATAATATAGTATAAAGTATTTTTTACAAGGAATAAGTTATGTAAAACAAAAGCTATATCAAGTATCTATAACTTGCTTTAGGTAGAACATTAAAATCTTAAAATATAGCTTAATTTCTTTGTTTTTTTATAAGCTTCATTTTTATTCATTACACTTTTTTCGAAAAATGCATCATTACAGAGTTATACGTAAAAAACTATTGAAAAATGCGGTTTTTTTGACGAAAAATCGTACTTTTCATTTGCGAATAACTCAAAAACTATTGATCTGGCGAAAAAAACTTTATATGACATTTTTTACTTCAAATTTGCTAATATTTCGATTTCTGAGGTTGTTTTGAGCGAAAAATTTTCCAACCCCGAAAAGAGGTGGCATCCTCCCCGGAGGGGCTGCACTCTTCAGCACCATGCAGATCTCGCTTTTTGGATACACACCTATCTTCTGTCAAGATAGAAGTGTTATTACTGATACCTTCTACACTTAAAACCATAGACACTCATTTACTTTTTGCATAACCCCCGTAGACGCTACCGACATTACTCGCAAACCATCTAGACACTCTTCTGCTTCTTGTAAACCCCCTGGTTTACGCTGTACCAATTTGTTTTAATAGATTCTTATTAAGGCACTTACGGAAAAAAATTATTAAACAATTATTTCCAGACACTTTTATACTTCTAGTCTTTCTTAATATCCTAGATGAATTCGTATATTACTCAATAAAAAATTCTGAATATAGTGGTACTCTATAATAATACATATTATCTAACTGTTAAAGAAACAATTACGTGTGAGTTACATATTTCGGAAACAATTGTTTATTATTGTTTTTATAATTCTAGGTAATTTCTCCATACAATTCAGAAGATTGCAAAGGTCTTTTAAAGGCAGCCATCAGAGATCCGGATCCAGTAGTATTCTTAGAAAACGAACTATTATATGGTGTTCAATACACGATGTCTGACGAAGCATTAAGTAAAGATTACATCTTACCTATAGGAAAAGCTAAAGTAGAAAGACCAGGTAAAACTAATCAATTCTTTATTAATAGTAATTGAAATGATTATTAAGAAAAGGTTGTGTGGATAGAGGTTTCGTCCTCGCCGCATTATATGCTAGGTCTAGCGTCTTCAGTTGTTTGTTGAGGCGATAGTGCCTCGATAGAACTCCTGTTAGTATTTGTAGATTGTTCTTATTTAAGTTGATACATTCAGTAGATCTACTCTGGTTATAGTTTCCTCAGCCTCAACCTCAGCCCTTATGTAATGTGACAGCAGGATCATATATTTGGAGAAATGTTCAGTGAAATTTTTTAGAGCTTAGGGATCCAATCAATTGGAGCTATGAAAATCTATTATGCTTCAAGCTTTCATTTAATGTCCGACGACCAAATCACTATAGTACAAAGAGTCCTTTATAAATTGTAAAGAACAACATATTTTTCTAAAACAGGAGCATCTCGCTCCTCCTGCTTGGACCTGCCTCCACTAGGAAAATTCTAGGATGTGTGGCACCCAAATGGGCTTTCCAAGTGGCGAGAGAAAGGATGCTCAAAACTGGCAATTACATAGGTAACCTTAGCATTCTCAATTAATTGTAAGATGCTCATAGACGTGGTTACAAATAAATTAACACCGAATCACAAATTCCAGAGACATTTGACAATATTAAGTCACTATGAATCAGGTAGTGGTGATGTGGTTTTACCTGCAGAGTCTGATAGTTGAAAAACTGAGAATGGACAAGAGTCGATTGATACAGTCCCTCAGTCCAACTTGCTCTACTAATGGATTTCTGCTAATCAAGATGTTACTTAACGGTACTGGTACTAAATAATCATGTCAACTTTCTTTGGATTCATGATCGTTCTGAGGTACAAAGCTATGAGTTGACAAGAGAGATCATTAGTGTTGCATTCTATTAAGACCTCACGACGATCACGATCTTTCACGTTCCACTTAGTCTAGAACATTATAATCGTAAAGAAAAGTGGGATGGATTACAAAGCGTTTTGAGTTTTGGGGTGAATAATACAAATTACAAAACAGAGAAAATAAATCAGAAGCTTTAAGAAGGTACGTTACAATTTATAAGTCTTTGAATTTTTTAGTGAAGTGTTGAACTAATTTACATTAAAGTAAAATAAAAATATCTTCTAAAGTAGTAAAATATTTGGTAGTGCGTCACAAGAATGGTTCAAAAATGGGTTGGCGACAAAGTAATTTCGGTTTTGTAGCACAGTTTTTTTTAACAAAGAATATGTTTTGATTAATTATATATTTTCTATTTTGCTCAATGACATTTTGCCATCTTTCTTTCAGCTTCATGATTCCGCGATCAAAAAAATTCTGGTCCTTATCAGCAAAAAACTGAACCAGGTGCGATTGAAGATCATCGTCATTTGTGAAACTTTTTACTATTCAAAGAATTCTGCAAACTTCGAAATAAATGTTAATCATATGGCGCCAGATCAGGGCTGTAAGGGGAATGTGGTATCACTTCCCAGCGAAGCTCCAATAGTTTCCCACGAGTTGCTCTATGATCGTTAGTACAGCACTAACATAATTTATTCAAAAAATAGAGCAACGCTCTCTATCAGTAAAAAACGAAAGTACTTAATTGCCAATCTAAGAACAGCTGATCTATGTCGAAATGTGGGGTAAACAATCGTCTTTCTTGTATGTAAAGAATCTCTCACGATCTAAGAAAGTGACTAGCTTCCAGTTAATATATGAGATGCAATAGAATAGAATCTATCCTTATATTTATACTTGACACTGGCAGGGTTAAATTATGTATGGTCCCAACGCTTTTGTGTAAGTTAATTTCGAGCCAGCCATGAAATGTATTATGAAGTTCGATAGTGTCTTTTCAAATGTCTACCAAAAAGTGCAAACGTTTGCCCGTCGAGGTAAAAATGATTTCTTATTACCTCGGATAAATATTAATATTTGACTTGTGTCAGTAATATCGCAGGACTCATCTAAAGCCAGTATGTAAAATCAGCAATTTTTGCTTTTAGCTGGTCAAGTAAATTTTCGATCCGTCGTTCTATTGTTCTCGAAAGGCTTACATTTTCAAAAATATGTTTCTTTTCAGGACGACATATCTTTGACACTTGTATGCATTGTTTAACAAATTCTGCTTCAGTAAAAGGTTTAGCAGAACATAGCAATTTTGTGTGCAACTTGCTTTTATGGTAGATTTCTCGATATTACTTCGTTAAACACATTTTGCTGTTTATTCAAGTTTTTTGTCATGTTTTCTGCTACCCTACAGGTCGTTTGAAGAAAGAGTGTATTTTTTGGATATTTCTATTTAAAATTTTCTAGCAAACTAAAACAATTGCTTTCTTATCAATGTTTGTAAAAAGGTATTTTACAAAGACCTACAAATAAATAATTCAATTATTACAATAAAATAGTATCAATGATTTAAAATTTCACCTACAAAAAGTCCACGTTTTCTATTTATTTACACTCAAAAGAAATGACTAGTATGCGACTAATGTTTATCGCATTGCCCCTTAATAAAATAAATTTTATTAATGTTGATTTAAAATATGAAATAAATGTATTTCGTTAGAATATAAATTTCAATTATAACTGATAAATATTAGAGGTATAAAGGGCGTGACAACGCTCTACCACTGAGAGATCTCAATAAATAATTCATTTTGATATAGGAATACGAACCCTTACGGGGCCTAGTTGCTGAGATATAGGGTGCTCAAAATTTTAAATCAAAAATTTGCCATATATCAAGAACGCCTTTACATTTTTTTTTTCAAATTTTTTTGACTCCTTAATAAAGTAATATTGCGACATAACAAAATTTAACCAGTGACGCGCTGTCAGGGTTAGTTGTCACTTTTAGCCCCCTATATTTTACGCCAATGAAGCAAATTCTTATTTTAATTTCGTATTAAATTGTCTAATTATTTTTAGTTAAAAAACTATTAACCTTTTATGGATGAATGAACGGTGATGTAAAAATTTGCCTCTAAACAAAAGTCTGCAGGTAATTAAATACTACTCAATATTTCTAAATTATAATCTAGTAGCATTCTACTGTATGGAAAGTTTTAAAAGAATAAGTGTTACATCCATACAAATTGGCCAGAGTTCAAGCATTAGAACCTAGAGATTTTCAGGTGCATATGGAATTTTCAAACTGGTATTTACAAAAGTGTCGTGAAAATCGAAATTTTCTAAAATATGTATTGTATACCAACGAGGCTAGATTTACTAATAGGACGTTTAGGATGAAGTAAATCCACACGTAAAAGGGGATTTCAGCATAACTATTCGGTTAATGTGTGGGTGGGTATGGTTGGAAATTGCTTAATTGGGCCTTACATTTTACCAAATAGATTAAATGGAGCAATTTATACGCGCTTTCTGGAATAAATGCTAGATAAATTGTTGGAGAATGTATCATTAAATTCCAGACGGTAGAACAAAAATGAAATCGACTACGTTCTTACAGATAAGAAACACATATTTACAGACCTAACAGTGATAAATAGGTACGGAACAGCCAGTGACCACAGAATACTCAGAGCTACCATCAAAATAGATACGCGACTAAAAAGATATAAAATGGTGAAGAAACAGACAAGACCCTGAACACGACCAGAAGATGATATTAACATTTGAAAATTCCATTAATAAAATCATAAAAGATATTCCAACAACAAATGATATAAACAGCTTAAACGACCAAGTTGTACACACCAATCAGGCAAAAAATGAGTGCTGTCCAAGGAACGAAAAAGATCAACAATTAGCAAAGAAATCGAAACAAAGATGGAGGAGAGAAGATTGTTAAAAAGTAACAAAAACACAAACTAACAACAAATTACTGACATAAATAGGGAAATATCCAAAAATTATCAGAAGGGACATGAGGAAAAAAAACGAGAAAATTATAGAAACAATTGAAAAGAACAAAAGTATGAGAGTTATGAGAAGAAAAATCACAAACGGTAAAAAAGAAATAATTTAGCTTAAAGATGCAAACGGAAACTTAGTTACAAACAGAGAAGAATTATTACGATTAGTAGAAGAGTTTTTTATAAGGTACTATAAAAAAGTGAATCCAACCAAGATTCCAAGACCATAAGAAAAGTACAAAATGTAAGATCAGAGGATATTCTGGATATATATCTGGTCGAAATATACCATGCCTTAAGTAATATGAAAAATAATAGAGCTCCGGGGAAAGATGGAATAGTTACAGAGGCTTTAAAAATGGGTGGACCTATACTCATAAGGAAGATACAAGAGCTTTTCAATCTTTGCCTGAATAACCAAAATATCCCCACTAAGTGGAATAACTCCACAAGTTTACTTAATAAAAAAGGAGATAGAACAAATTTCGAAAACTATAGACCGGTTAGTATTTTAAACCACCTCTATAAACTACACACACGTATCTTAACAACGAGACTAGAGAGGAAATTTGAACTTTATCAGCCAAGAGATCAGACAGGGTTTCGTTCAGGATATGGAACAAACGACTTTAAAAATATTAATTGAAAAATCTATAGAATATAACAAACCCCTAGTCCTTATCTTTGTCGACTACCATAAACCATTCGACACCTTTGAGCTGCCAGCTATTTTGAAATCATTATATATCATAATAACTAAAAAAATTAAAATTGAAAGAGGCGTTAGGCAAGGTGATACTATGTCGCCGAAACTATTTATTACTGTTATGGAACATGCTTTTAAAACACTGCAGTGGGAACATAAGGGTATCAACATAGATGGGGAAAGGCTACATCACCTAAGGTTTGCAGGTGACATTGTCCTCATAACTGATGAATTAGGCGAGGAAAAAACATGATACAAGATTTGCAAATCGCAACAAGGAAAGTTGGTCTAAAAATAAAACCAAGGTGATGACAAAGAACGACACTAGGATGTGTTTCGTTTGGTAAATTACGAGATGTGATCAAAGGAGATGTGCCAATCGGCCTTAAGAGAAAAGCCTTTAACCAACGCGTCCTCCCAGGCCTGACTTATGGCACGGAGACCCTAACATTAACTAGAAGATAAATACTTAAATTGCAAATTACACAGCATAAAATGGAAAGGTCTATGCTCGGCATCACTATGAGGGAGTTAAAGACATCATATACCAAATACTGAGACAAAATGGCGGTGGGCAGAACATGTTGCAAGGATACAAGATAACTGATGGACAAAAAGAATTCTAGATTGGAGACCGAGAACAGACAGACGAAATCCAGGAAGATCCCCTACCAGATGGACGGACGATATTAAAAGAATACGAACAAATTGGCTAGCAACCGCTCAGAGCAGAGAAAACTGGAAGCATTTGGAGAAGGCCTATGTCCAGCAGTGGACGAGATCAGGCTGAATGATGATGATGATGTATCGTTAAATATTAGACAACACATGTGGTTTCAACACGATGGGATGTCTGTTCATTTTCCTGCAGGGGCAAGAAATTACTTGAACAGACGTTTTAGAGAAAAATGGAATGGTCGAGGTGGACCCAATTGTTGGCCTCCAAGATCACCTGGCTTAAATTCAACCGATTTTTTTATATAGGGCTTTATGAAGTCCTTAGTGTACGAAACAATCATCGAATCTGAACAAGATCTAATAGCTAGACTTCAAGCTGCGACAGAAATGATTCGATCCCATCCAGATTTATTCTCAAAGACATGTTTTTCATTGACAAAACTGTGTAATAAGTGTATAGAAGTAAGCGGCCAACAGTTTGAACAACTACTGTAACTTTGTCAATTTTGTTATTGTTGTAATACAGTGTTGTTTAAATTTAATTTATACTATTATTATTTCTATTTTCATTGCCAATTTTGTTATTATTGTAATACATTCTTGTTTGAAATTGAGATTATGAATAATTACTACTAATTACATTTCATCGTTATTAGAAATTAAATGAATAATTCATTAATTTTTAAATTACTTACGTGCTTTCAGACTTTTGTTCAAAGGCAAATTTCTACAACACCGTTCATTTTAGCTCCATAAAAGGCTATTTTAACTAAATGTCTAAATCATTAGACAATTTAAAACAAATAAAAAAAATTTGCTCCAGGGGGATAAAAGTGACAACTAACTCTGACAGCGCGCCACTGGTTAATTAATTAACGTTAGACAACTGAATTAATATGTTTTATTTTAATATTAATAAATGCTAAAATTTCTTTTTTGTGGCTTTGTTTTGCGCAAAAATATCGTTTATATCATCATAATTAATTTCTTGGACTAGTTGAGCTTCAATAGACAGTAATGCAGTAATCAAATCTACCTTGACCTATACTTAAACGTAAGTAGGTTTTTACTATTTTCAAAGTAGAAAAAGATCCTTTTTCTGAACAATTTGTAGCAGGAATACTCAAAAAGAATACGTAAAGCAATTACAACATTTGGGTAAACATCTCGAAGACTACGTGAAGGAAATACATTGCTAATTTTTTACGAAGAGTATCAAAACGATAATAATCCTGGACTACAGATGGAGTTTTAGTTTTTTCTTCATATTCAGAAAACTATCTGTCTCTAATGTCCAGGAGGAAATATAGAATATAGAAATATAGATCTGCACAATGGATAATAAATCAGCTTGAGATTCTTGAAGCTTCTTACTAGCACTATTAAATCGATCTAAGATTAGATTTCAAACAAAGAATTTTGCTTATTTCTAAATGCTGCAATTTTCGCCGGAATCCCGTAGCTTCAGTTCATGTAGTCGATTTTTCACTCTGCTTTCAGCAATAAATTCCAGTGCATAAATTATTGCTCACTATTCTTTTTCTAACGCATAAAAGGCATCATGTCGAAGAGATCAAAGAGTTTGAACGTTGCACCAAGATTTCCCAACGATGGGTGGATATATTTAAGGAAATTCTTTACAAAAAATAAATCTGAATTGATTTTATTTTTTACATCACTGATT
Organism: Diorhabda sublineata; assembly: GCF_026230105.1. Lineage (NCBI taxonomy): Eukaryota > Metazoa > Arthropoda > Insecta > Coleoptera > Chrysomelidae > Diorhabda > Diorhabda sublineata. The sequence continues at coordinate 14,798,845 of NC_079476.1, forward strand.
AGTTCTAAACCAAAATGAAGTGTAGGAGTGCTGCGACCTCTCTTCCCCCGAAGAATGAGAGGAGTACACGTTCAATTCTCTGTAGTAATCCGATCATTAGCTTTATAAGAGTATATATGTTGCATATATTAAAGTAGGGATACGGTTACAGATGTTCAAATCATAATACTCTCTATTATTTATATATAGTGGTCTAAGAAATAAGAAATCTATTTCACCATTTATCATCAAAAAGGCCGGATACTGCTTTTGCTCATCTCTGCTGTAGATATTGATCTTGAACATCTGTAGGTTATATGGCTTATGAAAGATGTGGTAGCTGATTCTAAAGGCTTACACTCCTCCAAGATAAGTAGTTCCCATAATTTCACACTCTGGACTTCTGCATGCGAACTCGGTGTTCATTGGCCACGCCTGCTTATCGAGTATATCTTAGGTGTATAAATGATTTTTATAAACTCCTGTTTAGTTTTAAATAAATAGTCGTAGGGAAAAGAAGAAATTAGTGAAAGTAATCGCAAAAATTATTTAAGTAATATTTATAAGTAAATTATTAAAGTTAAGTGTATTGTATAGAGAGTAAATAAATTAAGAACGTAAGAGACAGTGTTTGTTAATTCACCCCACGAATAGAAAGAGTGTAAATAAATACGAAAAACGTTACAATATGTATATTAGAATGTTTTGATTTAGTGGTGGACTGTCTGTTTCTTCTTGCTTCTAAAAAACGCGTGAAAATGAATTTCGGTGTTGTCAATAGCTCCATTCAGAATATATTCAAAAATATTACACAAAGTTTTACATTTATGTTCAAATAATGTTATTTATCTCTTGATATAATAGGATAACACTTCTGTAATGATGTAAAAATTGTAATTAAAAAATTTCTCAACTATAAAATGATATTTATAATTTTGAAATTTCATAACCTTGAATGTGAATAGGGTGTTGATTAAAAAATAATAATTAACCGCATTCAATAATATTTCTGTTGTAGGTAAACATCTAACATTAGTAGCTCATTCAAAAGCAGTAGAATTATGCTTAGACGCCGCCAAAGAATTAGCTGGTAAAGGAATAGAAGCAGAAGTAATTAATCTCAGAAGTCTCAGACCATTAGATACTGATACAATTGCTAAATCTGTATCTAAAACAAATCACCTAATATCGGTTGAGCTAGGGTAAGTATCTAATTGGTTGTTCGTATTTTCATTCATACCACTATTTTTTTAATTTTCAAAGATTGAATGGTCTTTTTTATCCATAATAGACAAGAATAATAGAGACTCTCTAGTTTTTGTGGTATTGGTTCATACGGGAAAGGTGCACTAACGCATTTTTGAAGTCTAGGAAAATATTCCTATAAGGAAAAGTTTCGGAAAAAGGAGGATACTGAGAAATAAGCACTTTGGAGGTGTTTTCCTGGGCTGGATTACTTCAAAGAACTCCTACAATACTACTAGATTCAAAAATGATTTTGATTTTAGACTCATGTATCCCTACATCGCTCCATGTGAATCTTTCATTGTTCAAAACAGTGCAGGTGGATGATCTAACATTGAGATGTTGTAAATAGCTACAAAACTCTTAACGGATATTGGGAATGAGGCATCAGTTTTGCACACTTTTTGTATGTTGAAATTTTCATGTAAAATTTGTCGACTAAATTCTTTATCAATTCCTTTAGATTCAGCAATCGCACAAATACTTAGCTGACGGTCAGATAGAACAAGATAACCGAATTTGATGGAAGAACGACCCGATCGTGTATGTGTACTCGATAGGGTAACGATTCGCTTAGATTTGGAAAATCTATTAAACCTTTTTCACTTAGTTTGTGTGGATTGTGTCTGAAACTAGTAGCTCTTTTATTCCTGATTATCTTATAAATTTTAGTATACCCACTGTTTCAGTTTCGATAAGACTTCTAGTAATTAAGTATACTTCCAGTTGTCGGGCTTCGATATTCAATAGTGCCTTGCATTCAACAAGAACGCGGATAGCTCTTCTAACCCACAGAATCTGCAGTTTTTTCTACCTGTTTGAGGTGTTCATTCAGGCGGTGCGGTAGAACCTCTGTAAGAACTCCGGCCTCTCTCTACCTCTCTTAGAACTACTGTGTTGTTCCAGTCTCTCAATTCTCTACTCGTTTTTGCTTTATCAATTTATTCAATAGAAGGACTTTAATTATGCATTTCTTATCATTCATCAATCAATCAAAATAAGATTCTCTCATTTGCAAGTTCTCTCATAGCAATTTTGAACAAACAAGATTGTTCATGTTTGTACACTTTTTTCTGACTTTGGGATAGGAATACCTTCTTTCCCTCAATCGACTCATTTTAAATGTTGGCAAATCTATGATATTTATTGAATTTTTAATTACGTTTCAGTTGGCCTTCGTGTGGCATAGGCGCCGAAGTGTTGGCAAGAATAATGGAAAGTGAAACATTCTTCCATCTTGATCAACCCGCAATTAGAATAACTGGGGCAGATGTACCAATGCCGTATGCTAAAACATTAGAAACAGCTGCTTTACCACAAGTCAAAGATGTAGTTGAAGCATCCAAAAAATTATTGAAAGTTAAGTAATAGAAATCAACCAATTCGAGCTCATTGTGAAAATCGTGAAGAAAAAATCAATGCAAGGAAGAAAGTTCAAATGTAGAATAATACGTTTAATGGTTTTACAACTTTGGAACATGTGGTACTGATTCCACTGGCACATTCAACTAAAATAAAATTATTTTCATATCGTCGAGCAGGAATTTAATTTTGATTGACGAATTTTATGATGAATAATTCGACTAGAAGATCGTTTTTGAGGGAATTATTCATTGACTACATGTTCTAAAAATATGTCAAAATAACCTAAATAATTTTGAAACTTTAATATGTACTTTATTTTGTTTAGGAATAATTTTATTTATAATTATGCATCAGTTATCATCGAAGTATTATGTAAGCAGAAAAATATTACATACAGGGTACCAGAAGTTCCTTTTTTGCTTCTCTAATTCGTTTAAAGCTCTTTTTTTTGTTCGTTCCAAATTATGTATTGATATTTCTTCCTGTCTTAACCACAAATAATTTTGGAAAACAAGCATTTTATATTCGGATTTTGCACAAAACTTTTAGATTATATAACATATCTTTTGTTTGTCGGATCAGTTTTACTCAGTTCAATTCCTCGCATTGTAAACTATCGAAAATAAATTATTATTTGTTATATAGATATTTTAATTTTATTGTATTTCCATTATTAAATACCCAATCCTCTTCCATTGTTATTGTATATAGGAATAACTTTGGAAGAAATCAAATCAAGTAGAAGAATTATTTTTATTTCCCCAGAACGCGAGATCAGAGGAACCCAAGGAAAAGTATTAGGCAATAATAGTCTCCAAAAGACTATATACATCAAGGTAGAACTAGATTTTGCGATAATACAAATATACAAGACTTTGATAAACCATTGATCACATGTACAAAAGTTACCTCAGTAATAAACAAATGGAAAAGGGAAAATTTACAAAAAGCAAAGAGAAAGATAATGAGAATAATATTGGGACCAAATATTAGAGTAAAGTATTTCGACAATTATTAGGAAGGTGTTTCATCTAATTTTATGAAACATGTTTCTAATGAAGGTGATTTTGTAATATTACTATGGATAAAAGCTGTTATCATTTACAGAAATGAAAGTTTTTGTCTGTATTTCGGTTAATTAAATTTTAAGATAATATTTAGAATAAATTTTAATGAGTTTTTAGACATAGTAAATGTTGTCATGAAATATGCCCAAAACATTCAAGATATTTCATGGAAAGACCTAACTTTAAATGAATGACTTAAACCTTTAAATTCAAATAATATTGTTAAAGTCAACTGTCAAACATGAATCAGTGCTACCAACCGACCATCTATTTTACAGTGTAATTTCCCTAACGTATATTTTTAACAATGTTTCTATAAATAAATAATATAAACACAAGCCGAAGCAGAGATAATAGTATAAAACACTCGAAACAAAAGGCACTTCCAACATTCGTTCGTTCGGCCACACGTCCTACGCGCTCGTTTCCTTCCCGAAGTAGAAAGGTGCTGTTGTAAAACGGCACTAAGAGAAGAGAGTTATCTGTTACCCTTTCTATGATTTCTTATGATTATTACACTTCCAACGAAAACGCTGTGGTTTGCCAGGGCTTACAAACGCCACTTTGTCTACACCTACCTTACCCTTAGTAGTTGGGCAATATAGCATTAAAAGAAAAGTGCGACTAGAATGGAAGCGAATTCGGGTGAATATCGATACGATAGTTCAAACGGTAACAAATATATTGAAACAATAAAAGAATAAATACAATAGTAAACGAGTCACCAAACACCAATTAAATAAAACGGATAGTTTTATTTAAGTCGAATTATCGAATTCTTCCTTTGGGTACAAAATCGTACCTCCCTATATATTACATAACAAAAGGAATTAATTTCCTTATTAAGCAACATCCTTAACCTATGTCGGTTATCACCTAGGAAATGAGACATTCGTATTCAACGCAGTACATTTATTGCCTTCAGCAAATGACACTGCGTAATGGAATTATTTTAAGTCTGAGGGTCATTAACGACCCCTTGGGCATTATTGGGTTAATGGTTCTCGTACATGTACATTTCAAGAACGATTCGGAATATAGTTTCTAAAGCTCGCCACTCGTTCTAATACTGCAGTACGATTTTATCAATGCGAAAAAAATTCAAATAATTTGGTCGTATATTTTAGCTGTTCGACCAAATTGGCACGGTTTGATTGCAGATTGCAATCTGTTGAAATTCACCATCGTTGCTTGGTTTATTTATTTCACTACGTATTGCAACTTGTGATTAGATTGTACGTTTTTAATAGTGCGAAAAAAAATCATTTTCGAGACATTTTAAAGAGATTTTTGTGATATAAAAAGCAAAAATATCTTTGGAAAATAAAATGGTCATCATATCATGATAATACTAGAAAAAGAGCTATGGGCATTTTGGTTGGTAAATTTCAAAATGAGAAAGCAATTGCAAACGAGTATTTAATAAACATAAAATTGATAATTTATCGTACGAAAAGAAGAGTTGGAAGAAATTTGTAAGCCAAAGCTATGATATGAGGTGTGGCTATCAAGTAACAACAGTAGAGATGCTGATGAAAAAGTACGCACGCGTCAAAGGTTACCGACTGTCAGCTTTTTATTTTTATGTCTACTCTTTTAAATGCGGTGTCTGTAGACAAACCAGTGTACCTGTTGCCTTCGTTTCTATAAGGTCTGTTTTTTGTTTCGTCGTAAAAATTGAACAATGGATTGTTGTGAAACTGTTCATGAAACTTGAAGAAACTGCAAATGGAACTTATAGTTTATTGAAACAAGTGTATGGCAATGAATGATTGTCGCCTCCATGTATTTATGAGTGATTAAGTGTTTTTATTATGTTCATGAAGATGTAAATATCGAAAAATTCAAGATCAAGAAAAAATCTTTTTATACTCTTTCTCACTTGTCTAGGCCACTTTGACGTTGACCAGAGAGTTTGTACCGTCAATATAATTAACCATTTTTTGTATATGTTTTTCAAAACGTTCGTGTTATAAGTAGAAGTCATTTGGGGCTTTTCCAAAAGTATGCAGTATATATATACCTTTCTATAATATGATAAGGAAGAAGTAAGCAAATAAAAAATATGTATTCATACATTTTTATTTTGCCAGATTACACCTCCTTCATTATAAAAATAATACATAAAATATTCTTTGGTGACAAACTGCTACTAAACTTTGTTCAAGATCAGTAAAATAATTCGAGGTAGTTTGAAGAAACTGTGTTATTTTTAAAAATCTTGATCTTCATAATCAAAATGCTCACTAGAAGTATATACTCGTGAAACAGATTGTATAAGATGCAACATATTATCACTGTTTACCAGTTTATTCGACGCTCGACGCTTAGCACACAGAAATAAATTGGAACCAACTTCGGTGAGCTTTGTGTCAAGTGTCAAATTTTGAAGCTTACCTACCTCGAATTATTTGTTGACGTGTTCAAGATATTCGATTAATTGAATACAAAAATACGGAAGTACTTCTTTGTAAATATACTTTTCATTATATATAACCTTCTTAGTTCCTTTTATATTTTAAGGTGACCATTTTTTTAATCCGAAAACAGGATAACATGAATTTTGACCAGCCACGTACAAATTTTATAAATTTTTATTAAAATTTAACCCAACGGCCAATCTGTGTACCTACGAGGATGTATTGATATGTAGACCAGTTCCATGCATAAACAAAATATTGCGTTACCATAGCAACGAACAATAACTTAAGAAGTGTCAGTGCAAAGTTTGACGTCAAAAAAGTAAACCAATAAATTAAAAGAAAAAAGATGTCCACCGAAATTGTGAAAATCGAAAAATTGGAGTATCGAGCCATCATCAAGTACCTGTATTTAAAAGGGTTAAGAGGTAAGCAGATTTACGAAGATATCCTTAATAACCTTGGTGATCAATGTTCTTCGTCTGCGACCGTGAAAAATTGGACTGCAAGCTTCAAAAGACGTAAATTTTCCATTGTTGGCCGTTCCATGATGACCGATCAGGAAGGCCAGTTTCTGTGTCAGTCCCCGAAAATATCGATACAGTTCATGACATAATTTTATCAGACTGTCGAATTGGGCTAAAACGGATATCTGAAGAACTGAATCTTTCATACGAACGCGTTCATCATATGGTTTACGTCAGTTTGGACATGAGAAAAATTGCTGCAAAATGTTTTAATGTTGACCAAAAACGTGTGAGGATAGAAGCATTGCGTTCGATCTACGCCCTGATTTACCAATGAAAGTTATTACTTTTAAAAACATGTAATAAACATCGACTTATTAAAGATTATGGACAACATAAGAAGGATTGAGTTAAAGAGGGCAAAATAAAGAATTTATATCTAGAGCCTGAGTTAATTTCGCTTGTCTATGGTTAATTACGAGACTTCATCTTGAAGCGCCTTTGTCTTTTAGTGTCTTACCACTTGCTACTCATTATTTTTTGAGATAATAATGATTATAGCGATGTTTTGAGTGATTTTTTGACAAATATTTTGTTTTTTAAAGTTAAAGTTTGTGGTTTAAGAATGGTTCAATCTTCTTGTGCCATAAACTATAGGGCTAGAAAGAAGATATATGCAGAATTGAAATTAAAATTTTTCAAGTAAGAATTTTAACATCAGTATTAATCCTTTTTCTCCCAAAAGAAATTGGTATTTTCTAATAATTATAATCATAAATGATTATCTTAATATATAAAAATTCAGTGTCCGTGTGTATGTTCCGAATGAACTCAAAAATTTTCTGAAGTTAAAAATTGCTTCTAAAGCTTTATGGTTAATATACACCTAGATATTTAAACCATAAATAAATAAGTGAAACTTTTGGACACTGAACCAAATGGCCAGTGTTTATTTTTCTAGTTGTGCATACTTTCGCTCAGAAACAGTAAGGCGGAAGGAAATTCATCTGGAAAACCTTCCTCTAGCTAGCGTGTACCAAGACCATCTTTGGAAGCATCAGCTTCTAGCACAATTTTTTTTTCAAGAGCAAAAAATTTTAATACTGTCGAAGAGGTGAGTAAACGCTTTAGTTGACTTAAGGATGACTTTTGAGTATCATTCCAATGCCATTGAATATCATTTCGACTAAGATTACGTAAACGAGAACAAATTTTCGATAGATTGGGAATAAATTTACCCAGAAATTTTATCATTCTTAAACTTCTCAACATTTTAGTTTTGTTTTCAGAATCTTTCTTTTCCAAAATCGCTTTTATATAGGTTTGGTCAGCACTGATACCATGCTTAGAAAAAGTCTGCCCTAGCATGTTAACGCTTTGTTTTTTAAATTGGATTTATGGTTTGTTGAATTTTATGTTATATTTTAATGCTCTTTGTAAAACTATTCTCAGATTTTAATCATGTCAAGATCACCAAATAATCAATATTTTTTTTAAATACCTCAGGGTCAGATGGTATTCCAAAAATTATTCTATTTTCTAGATGATTAAATTTTTCAAGTAACCAATATCTCAAATAACTTTGGAAATTTCTTTCTCACATCCCAAACACTTAACAACTTTTGCTTTTACTACGCTTCGATTCGTTTCATTAAAATAAGCCTAATATTGTCTTGAAGACCGAGTAATCGTATCTGATTTCTAGCATAAACTACAGTAAACAGAATTTTGACTGAAGTATTATTTACTTTAATATGATTTTCCCTAAGGTATCTAATCTAAAATTTCAACTCTACAGGATAATTAAAAATTAATATCTGTTTCGTCCAGCTTTGTTTTGAATTGCCTGAACACATTATTCACAAAAAACTCATTCTCACCACACTCCTTTTCACTCTCAGTTGAATTAGTATTGCTTCCGATTTCCCGTACTATCTCATGAACTTCTCTCTTAAATTTCGTTTCTCTCTTGTTGGCCTCATTATTAAATTCATTTGGACACGTTCTTGCGATATGATGTTTTTGTTGGCATCGTGCATATGTTTTATTAAACGCCGGACACTTTTTTTTGACATTTATTTTTGTCTAATTTTATTGCACTTGCTGTTTCACTCTGTAGAACTGTAGAACTTTTGAATGGTTCTTACTTGCTTCAACAGCCTTGCATAAATCTAAAGCTGATTGTAAGCTCAACGACGACACTATCAACAGTTTTTCTTGGGTTGTTTCATTGTGGTTTTTCTTATTAATTTATACGATTTCTATTCGTGTCAATAATAAACACTGTCTCTTACGTAATGTATTCTAGAACTATAACCTACACTTAACTAAATTATATTAACTCACTTATCACTATCACTTAACTAACTTAAATAATTTATTTAAATTCTTCGATTACTTTGCTAATTCGTTCTGTTAACTATGACTATTTATTATAAAGAAAACAAAACTGCGCTACAAAACTCCTTATATATGAATAAAAAATATCCCAAAAGAATTCTTCGAATTTCTATAGAAGAAATTATTCAAAAGAAACATTCTAAATAAATTGCTTGCCATAAAAAAACCTGAGATCGAATGTATAAAAAATATGCGCCTTCACTGAATTTTAAAATTTCATTGTAGCCAAGCTGGGCTGGATTAAGGACCCATTTCGCGATCTTGTTTGTAGCATTATCATAAATCTCCATTACAATTCGAACTCACACCATTTCATTTTTATTTTGGTAACCCGTTGTCTTCACTGCTTTTTGTAATTCCGTCACAAAATTGTTAAAAATTTGACTTTATTTTTGCACAATACTATTATATAAAAATTTCGTGAATCTTATTTTTTGGGATCACAATACTCTTTGAAGTTTTTCACAACACTAGCTAACGTTTTGTCACTTCCAGATAAGGATATGAATGTATTATATAACTCCAGATCATCTTTTGCTATCAAATTAACACACCGCAATTTCATTTTCTTCTGACTCTTCCTTCAAATCTGTAACTGTCAAGAACTGGTCAAATCTTTGTGAAAACCAGAAACAACTGACACAATGTAATTGAACAAAGAAACAATTAATACTAGCTGTATATTTTAAAGAATTTACTAATAATTGTCTGATTAGGTACACAACATAATATCCTTCTATTCGTTTTCAGTTCTTGGAACCTAGAACAAAAAAATATTCTGTAAGAGCCTCGGTCTGTGTGACTAATTTATATAAAATTTATTAACAATCAGATTGAGCCTGTAGTCCACCGGTGGAGAAAAATGACGAGTTACAATAATTGTACTTCACTTTCCTATCAATAAGTTCTTCCATTTACAGTATTACGCCATCTGATCGCAAATAACGTTAGGGTGAAAAGGGTACCCATGATGATGCCGGTCGAAAGTAAGTGTGTTACGCATAGGCAACTGAGTCCTCTCATATACAGCACGAATCTTCAACTTTGTTTTTGGAAATAGGTGCAAAAGATGCGTACTTTCGATCGAGATATAAAGAAAAAACTATTACTGACTCTGTCACGAATTTCCTACCGAATGAGCAAGCCAGTAATATGCACTGCGCCGCTAGCATTTTCGTGGATGTCCAGAAAGCTTTTGATCAGATCTCACACGCCGGATTGGTTAAAAAGCTTCTGAGTATCCGTCTGCTACATCCAATAATGAAATGGATATATTCAAATTGTCACTGCTCAACGTTCCATACTATCCCTCCTTTTATATATCATTTACAAATGTGATACTCTAGAATCTTAACACCCCTTAAAAACGGCTCAATTATATGCGGACGTTACCGCATCATTGCTTACACCCCAGGCATTCGTTCTCTTATCATTTGATTGAAAAAAACTCAAGACCAAATTCTCAAATTGGTGTGGAAATTGGAGGATGTCTCTCAATTCTCAAAAAAACCAAATCTTGTCACGTATCTTGTACTTCAATAAATAAAAGATTTTTTATTTAATTTTTATATTATTTATCCTGATACTCCAAAATTATATTGAAAAAAAAAAGATTTTTATAGCAAAATGAGCCATTTTTGATAACTTTTATCACTGTGATGAATATAACTTAAATACGATAAATACATGAATAATTTGATATTTTTCATAAAGAATTGTCCGTTGTTTTCAATTATTTATAGAATAAAAAAAATATTTAATGATAGTTTAAAGATTTAATTAGTAATTTAATGTAAACATATCCTCTTCCGATCAAAGTAAAAAAAATTTGTTTAAATAAAAATAAATTTTTCCAACTTCAAGTATCGATATCTCGAAAACAAAGCGAGATATCAAAAAATTTCATTCTTCATTTTCGACTTACGTCGATTTACAAAATAGTCAAATCTAGGTGCTACGAAAATCGTACTTGTGATAACCTCTACAAATAATTAATATTACTTTTAGGTTCTTAGTGTACGTAATTTTGCGAAAGGGTGAGTTAAAATAATCTTGTTAGAAATTTGGAAACATATTTCAGAAATAGTTAAAGATAGGTATAGAACGTTGCACACAATAAAACTTTGTGCCCTTTGAGCACATGGCTTTTGATGAAGCCATGATTAAATAATATGGAAGATATGGCTGCAAGCAGTTCATTCGTGGTAAACCAATTAGATTTGGATACAAAGTGTGGTACCTAAACAGTGACTTTGAATACCTGGCCAACTTTGACGTTTACCAAGGAAAAAAACCAAAGTTGTCGCTTGGTTAGGACGGGAATGAATTTATTAAAAAATCTAAAAGATGTGGGTTACAATGGAACAGGGACTATGAGGGAAAATCGGTTACCAAAAGACTGTCCTGATCCTACAAACCAATGCATGAAACAATCAAACAGAGGAAAATCAGAAAGTAGCTCAGTAGTTATAATTGCTTCGACAGCTTACGGCTCGACACCACAATCCCAGATGAACAGATACAGTCGGAATGGGAGGCACTGACCGCATGGATAAAGATTTGGTAAAATGGAGAATATCAATTAGGAGCAAAAAGTGGTGGTGGCCAATATTTACATGGATTATTGATGCAGCAACAAATAATGCCTGGGTAATGTACAGGAAATCAATAGGGAACGTAACGAAATTAAACTTTCGTAGAGAGATTTGCCAAACGTATTTGAAAAAGTACAAGACTGACTCAAAGTCCCTTGGTGGGCCTTCATCTGTCATTTCGGTTTCAACGCGGGTGATGGAAACTTTGAGGTTTGATCATTTGGATCATTATATATCCGAAACTGAAGGTAAGAAAAGAAGAAGATGTGCAAGAAATGATTGTAGTTCGGTAGTAAGAACAATTTGCGTGTATTTTGATTTGATAGTAATTATTTTTTTATACCAAATAGTTTATAACATAAGTAAATAGTTTATAACAGCTGAATTATTTTAGAATAATGTAAGAAAAAATAAATTACGATTTTTTAGTTTGATTTATTTGTTTTTATTTGTACCTCTCAAGGACGAACGTGACCGGTCACAGCCGTTTTCCCGATTTCACACTTTCCTAAAACGAAAAATAATTATTTTTTCATTTTTCCCGTGACTTTGATTAACTAATTAACAATTGTACTGAAAAAGAAAAAATAATTAATTAACAAAATTTAGGCTCGTCCCTGGAGGGTTAAGTCTCCAATTTTTTGAAGAATCCAAAATTCGACACACATACATGCGCGTGTGTGATGGCCCGTACCGCTAATCATCCACCTCCGGATAAATCAACGAATGGATACGAAGCAGGAGATACCACCAGCCCCTGTTATTCCGACATGTCCGTCCGTCGCGGTTTTCCCAAAGTTCTATGGGAGATTCGGAAGCTCTTCTCTTCCTTGTTAAGAGTAAGCGAGGTGGCTATATTCTCTTATCGGTTGTCTGTCAATGATGAATGTTGAGAAAGTTATCAAAAAACCGTTTGTCAGTCTAAAAAATCTGCACAGACAGACAAATTTAATCATCTCCAGTTGAAGACTTTGAAAATCATGTTTGTACGATATCAGTTTATGCAAAAAGGGAGAATATTTCGAAAAGCAATAGACTTTGTTTCGAATTTCTTCGTTTCTGCTTAACTTTTCATGAAAACTTAAAAGGCATCCCTTGCAGTATTTTAGATACACATATTTCACGAATTTTTTTTAAATACCATTTATATTATATTAAAAACAAGTCGCTTAAACTGTTTTCATTTGAGTTAAATGTTTATTTTTTTACTGTAAAAAGTATAAATGGTTACAAAAAATGTTAAGGAACTGTCCACTTGGTATCCTCCAGGCCCTACCGTTCGCGTAGCGAGAAGCAGATAAATCAAACCATTGTTTATATTTCACATAAACAAAACTTCGCGATTCTTCGCGTTTCGTATCTCAGCAGTCGTCGACTTCTCTCGAAATAGTTACAATCTTCAGTAGGCCGTGCAGGTATAGCCGGCGAATATTTATTCCACCTGTAGCGCTTCGCGAGAGAACACTTGACAATCGCGGTCCGCGCTATTCGACAGCCTGCTGGACCAGTCGACAGTCAGTAAGTCAGTGAGTGGTCTCTAGATGTTCGCGTCTTCCTGAGTTTTTCAGTGGGACATTTCTTGTGAATCGATAGAGTTCTCTAGGTCAAGACTACTACTAGCTAGACATTTTATAGTTTTTGATTTACCTATTATTTGAAGTGAGTGCGCGAATTTTGTGAATCAAACTGATCTTTATATATTATAAGGATATTTTTTCATTGCTTGTGGAAATTATCGGTAAGCTATAATTTCTAATTATTCACTAACGAATATAAATTTTATGCTTGAGTATCGCGTTAAGTTGGATGAAAAAAACATCGTTTATAACCGTTATATATTCGAAAACGGTTTGACAGAAACAGGTACAATGACTTAATGTTTATTTAGATAAAAAACCGGCCACATATACAACTTTTTATTGACTACAATAGCAAAAAAATTTATAAAATTTTATATTTACAAAAATTTACGAAGAATATAATATTGTTATTAATAGATTGTTAGAATTAAAAAAAATAGGATAAGATATAATTTTTATTAATATTATATATTAATAATTATTTTTCAAATGATTCTAAAGTTTTATTATCACATTTAATACTAATTGACTATATTTATTGTTACGTATAGGGTGTGTGAAAATTTATATAAAAATTTTACAAGTCTTAAATGATGTAATATTTATTTTCTGAAGTTATGAATAAGGTTCGGTTTGAATGCAAATAGTATATTTTTGGGACTTTGGGTGCTGAAGCTCGAAATGTGTTCAATAATATCGACCCTAATCGGAGCTTTCCTTGAATGGTGGATCTGTTTTTTGTAAATTTTCTTACAAATAAAAAATATATTCTTGTACTAGTTTTTCATAAAACAAATAATTTTATAGTAGTAACTACCGTACATTCAATTTTGATGTACAAAATCGATCAAAAGTTTTCACCCACCTCAAAGTTTGCGTGATACACAACAAATGAAACCAATACGATAGATTTTTATATTTATGTTTTAAAGAAATAACCAAGGAAGACAAGCAATAAGACAGCTAAATAGTGTATTGTAGGACAAACAAATATCCAAGGAAAACAAACATCGAATATACAATAGCATAATGAAAAGTATAACAACATATAGTAGCGAAGTCTGGCCGCTAAAAGAGAAAACAGTAAAAATGCTTGAAGCCACAGAAATGGATTATTGGTGACGCGCGGGAGGAATCTCAAGACGTGAAAAATAAGAAACGAGAAAATCAGGGAGATCATGAAAGTGCAGCGTACGATTACAGAAGACATTAGGGCGAATCAGTTAAGATGGTACGGACGTGTCCAAAGAATGCCTGAAGACCGCATAACCAAACAAATTTTAAATTGGACTCCACGAGGAAGACCAAGATTAAGTTGGAGGGAGGGTATCGAGAAGGATATTCCAAAAAGAGGATTGGAAGAAGATCGTTGGGAAGATCGAGAAAGATGGAAACTGGGAAACTGCAATTTTTCATATTTAAATTTTTGATTTTTGCTTTTATTATTTTGGTGCACACATTTGGCATTCTATGTAGTAATCTCGACAAATAATCGTCGTCTATTTAACTTTTTTCCTTTTTCAGGAAATTTCAAAGATGTGAAGTGGAATAGTACAATGTTTTCTGGCTTCCCTGTCTAATTAGTCCCAAAACAACTCAATTGAGTTGAGGTCTGGCAACTGTGCTGGCCAAATCATTACATTTTCCTTCAATATTTGTTTACAGCCTGCTTTCCTCAAAAACCTATCAATTTTTACTAGGTATCCAGTCGTTCATTCTCAAAAACATTCCTAAATCATCATCATCGAACCTCCGCCGTGTTTTATAGTTGGGATTACATATAGGTCTAGCATCAGTTCTTCCATTGAGCTGACTCTTCATGCGTCTAATTTTCATACTCCATACCCCTCTGCAACTTCTTTATTTTGACGTCTTATAAGCGGTCTTTTTTATGACCAGCTTCTCTAAATCTCCTTTTTACTGTAAAAATACTCAAAGGCAGATCCCTAGATTCATAGACTTGGGCTCGTGAAAAGTCGATTACGTGTACTGACTAATACAATTCGTATACCTTCAGCGCTTGTGAATTTTCGTGGCCGCACTGAATGTTTCCTATCACCATAGATTCTGGTGGATGTACATTTTTTCACGTTGTAGTACACGGTACGTTGAGATATTTTTAATTCTGTGCCCATACTATGAAGACTTGCGATTAATGCATTAGTTTGAACCTATAGTTCCTTGGTTTACAAGTCTGAATTTGCAAGGACGAAATAATTCTTATACGAACTTCACAAAAGATATCTTGGTCTAAAAAGTATAAATCACAGCATGTTCTTGCTCTCACAGGACTAACTGAGACTAGACTACAATCATAAAGACTAAAGAAATAATAATAAAAAAATCAACAGATACTTGTAAGTTTAGACTTGTGGTACTCATCGAAAAAATATAAACATTTGCTCGTATACTATTATTTTTGGTGCACCCTTTTGACCTTCGCTTGACAATATGAAGAAGAACTATGGAAGGTATCATTTTGAAATTTAATGAATGGATTATGGGGTGGGTAAAACTTTTTAATTTGAAACTACTAGTGTACGTTTCAAATTAAAAAAATATCTAATAGACCACCACCAATAGTGATAATTGCTGCTAACCAATGGTATGGGGCATAATAGTCCACCCAAATTTCTTCAAGAGCTCCTGTGTTTGACGAACGACGTGGGTCAAGCGTTCATCTATCAGTTGCATCTGGTGATTCCATATTGCTCGCCGGAGTTTGGCCAATATTTTAAAACATCTATTTTAATTTTTTTTCATCCCACGTTGTATGAAATGGATGAGGAGTATGGTCTTTCCATCCCAAAACCTCTCTTGTCGACTGCATTTGTTTCAATTTCTCTAGTTGCGATGAACTAGAGTGACGCTACTGACAAGATTTTGGTTTTGTTTTGAGGATGTAATGAAATAACTACATTTCATCTTCTGTCACGATAGAGTCCAACAACTTCTCCTTGTCCCCTACCCCTCATAAGAAACTTGCGACCACCGGCAAGGCGTTGTGCCTTCCGTCCGTGAGTCTGCATCCGGGGTACCAAACGAACACTCACTTTCCGATTTCCCAATGTGTTTGTTAAGTTTTTTTCAAAGGGTAGCTTCAGAAATGCATTCAACAAGTTCACACACAGTAACCTTCTGATCGTTGAACAGACCACTGTTGATATTATCGACAATCGCATCCAAAACCGGCCGTCTTCCACTACGTTCTTCATCATGAACACAGCAGAAGTTCGCGCGCTTCGATAAACAAAAAGTCGTCTTCAGAGACTGAAGGTGAATAGTGAATTTACTTATTGAAGTGCGTTTAGACAGTTCACCAACGGCTCTTGAAATTCCAACTTAATATCATACTAGACGAATATTTTTTCTTTTATTGCTCCAAACAAGCACTGTACAGTAAACACTAGTTCAGCAGCTCTAAATTTATTTAGCAATTTTATATTCAACGTTATATTATTAAAGTTTTTCGATTTTCCATATCCTTAACGGACATAAATTGCAACATTCACTCATATATAGCGGACAATATGCAATTAGGCTCCACATTTATGCTCGAAAGCGTGAACGTGGATAGTCGTTGATGATAATTAAAAAACGTATGTTGTATTGTATACATAAGGTACTCTTTTAGTGTAACGATGGTTGGTAACTATTATTTGGAAAGAATGCCGATATCCAGTGGCTTGCTTCGTAGCTACGTGACAAAGCAAACATGATTGTTTACCGCCCGGATTACTTGTATTGATCTTCACGAATCTTTAATATTAAACTGACCAATTACTCTGAGCCTTATATATCCTCTTGTAATAATTCTAAAACTAAAATGTCTAGTAATAGAAAACTTCTGTCCAGAAACTTTACACTACATTACCAATACATTTTGTAACATCTCTGACTGCTTAAATCTTCTTATCTCTGTGGTAATCCTATCTTTTAAGTCCTGAATATTGGCAGGTTTTGTTTTATAAACGATGTTTTTTTAAGTGACTCCACAGGAAATAGTCTAAAGGATTCATGTCGGGTGCCCGCGGAGGCCATTCGATAACACCACGCTTTCCAATCCATTTTCTGGAAAACACATTTGGATATTGCCTCGCCATACATGCATAGTGAGGTGTGGCAGCATCTTGTTATAGCCAAATATTGTCGTTTGGGATAATGTTATTGTCTGAAAATTTCAAATAATGAAATTTTTTTTAATATAATTGACAATATTTACTTGTAATTGGAACTATCCGAGCCAACTCAGGTATAATACTATTTTCCAATAAATTTAAATACGCTGGACCATTTAAGTGACCAATTATTTTGTCGCCTATTATTCCAGCCCATACATTCAGGGATATTGGGTGTGGATACACACACCCAACGAGGATTGTTACGTGACCAGTATCTACAATTATGCCGATTTACGTTTCCATCAATAATAAAAGTGGCCTCATTGCAAAACAACATTACTTAAAAATTTGGATCGTTTTGATTTTTCCATCATTAGGTCTGCTAACTCTTCACGTCTATCAAAATCATCATCTGACAACTCTTGAACTAAAGTTAATTTGTATGGATGGAATTTATTATCACGTGTGATTTTCATTACGGATGTTTGCGAAATATTAAGTTCCCTGGATATTTGTCTAGTACTCAAATGTGGATCGTCTTCTTACCGGACACAAACATCTAAAGATTTGTTTTCAGTAGATGCAGTTTTTCTGCTTCCTGTTTTGGATAAATCTTCTACTGAATCAGTATCGTTAAACTTTTTTATTAATATACTGACAGTAGTTCTTGTTATGGGATTTCGGTTAGGATATAAATTATTAAAGATATTACACGTTTCTTGTTGACTTCTACGCCTATTACCGTATCCTAATATCAGAAAATATCAATTCCAGAAAAACGATTGTGACTTCCAATAAACTTCAACAACAATAATAATTTATTGAAATGTCAAATTTGTTATTGTAGCAGTCATAGCCACTTAAATTATTATGTTAACTCCAATATTATGGCATTTAGGTATAGGGAACATTCGATGAAAAATAATAGTATTTCTTAATGATTCGGAAAAGCGAAAAATATACAGGGTGATCCATTTGGAATAACAATGTTCATTATTTTTCCGGATAAAAGAAAGATCTGACAACAATGTAAATACCACCATCGGCCGAATTACAAGACTCTTGCTCACAAAAATTTATAAACACAAAACTCACTCTGTATATTAAATTTTGACGGACGCGACGTCGGCAGATGTTGGGTGGTTGTCTATTCAATACGTTTTTTTATAAATGCGACACGCTGTATATCTTCTAATATTTAATTTTCTCCTATAATCCTCGTTCTTACAATCTACAGTGTTACTAAATTATAAAGGGTACTTAAAAATCTGTTATATATGTCTTATTTTATCGAAGACGTTAAGAAACACTCTCTAGTCGATATATTATTATTCATTTTGTGTCGTCAGTGAGCGATAATTATTTTCAACTTAATTGTATCAGAAATCATCGACGAATAATCTTAACAGGAATTTTTTAAAAATTCTCTTTTCAATTACATTAGGTGCGATTTATCATTATTATCAATCATTCCCTATATCTAAATTAAATATTTTCCGAAAGTTTTCTTAATTTTCTCGAGAAAAGGATAGAATGTATAAAGTTTGTGTTAAATCATGTCAAGTGACGTCAGAATTAATTTGATTGTCTGTTATTTATCTCACATAGATGCTATGAAATAAACACTCTGTATATAAATAATTAAAGGATGGATGATTATTTATTTTTTGTGGTAAGTTAATGATAATTCTTGAGTTTTCATCTTAATTGTAACAGAAATCATTGACGAAGAAGGTAAGCTAAAAAGTAATCTTAATATTTTTTAAATTGTTCGTAAAAATTTGAATTAGGTTCTATTTATTATTATTGTCAACAATTATCTATACCTAAATTAATGATTTTTCAAAATGTTTCTTAATTTTATCGAATAATGGATAGAATGTATAGAGTTTGTGTTATTTATCTCACAAAGTTGAATTGGAACGAAGATGACCTTGTATTAGTTTCCTTTAATAAATGAATCACTATATATGTATGTGATGTTTTCTTTGTTTTCTTTATGTTTATTACATTATGAATAAACAATACCTATTTCAACCGTGTGCAACTTTACCGTTTTAATGGGATCTAATTGTTTCTTTACACTGAAAATAATTAACAGTTTAAATCCTGATTCAAATGTTTACATTTTTATAATCACGCGTATGATGTAACCCACTCGGCTGTTTAATAACCGTTTTATTTTTATTTCAATTATTTTATCCACACGACCCCATAGTTTAAGGGCCAATTAAAGGGCGGGAAAATATATACAGGGAAGAGTATTTAAACGTTCTGTAGTGTTTGAATTTAAAGTTTGGCGGATGCGAAGGTACAATTCCCAGAAGGACCATGTACATTAAATTTTTTTATATACCGTGGCAAATTATTTATATTGTTTTTATAACATATATACAGTATGTTGGGGCCGTTTTTATAGAATCATTTTGTAAGAAGCCCATTTTATTTGTTTATGGGAAATTAGAGATTTCCAACATTCTGGATATGATTAAAATCTATATGAATAAGTTTTTAAAAGCCGTGTATGTCATAGTCATAATTATATGTCATAGTGAACAGATCTAAATAGTGGACGGTGGAATTAAATTAATTAGTGTTTAGTGATAAGTTAAGTTAAGTTTTATTGGATAATTTAGGGAATAGTTTAGTGTTTAGTGCATAGTTTAGTGTATAAATAAATTAAGTAAGTTGGAAGCTAATTAAAAAATTGAAATAATCATTACAATCATTACAAAATTATATCGAGTAATTGATGGAGTGAGATCTGGAATATGGGTCCTTGGCTTCCTATCTGTATGTTTTTTATTTGGATAATTTCTTACAGCTAATTGAAAATGTGCCATTGCTTCAAGAGATTCTGATACACCGTTTTTAGGAATCTTTGGAATTTTTGTATGTATGTTTCATTAATTCTGACGGTTTACAAAATAGAAAAAGTGTTTTTAGTGTCATACTAGCCAATCTTCTACTATTCACTAGTCTATTATTGTTGAAAATAGCTTTGAATGTGAATAACACTAATTTGTCTTTTTCTGAATTTATACACAGTCTAGCGTTGCTTTAATATTTTCAACCTTCCAAATGATAGTTACGTCTGTTTTCTCGAAATAGGTGTCTGTGAATAATATAAGTTTGGAAAAGTTTTCTTCCTCTGCGAGTTGATCAAGGGGTCATAATTAAAAAACTGTTCTGTTATGAAAGTCCTTGCCGTATAAATAGTGATGAATATGATAAGGATGGTATATGTGCTTTTAAGAATCCTAAAAGCACAGGATTGATTTATATTGGAATTTTGTTTGGTTTTGGAAATTGAATTGAAATTTCTACTAACTGTTGACAATTTCATATATCAGAATCAACTAAACTCGAAAAAGAACTTTTCTCATGCCATAATGTAGGGAAACGGTCCTGTTTTTGTCTACCTAAATTAGCTGTCTTTAGTATCTGTAATTAAAAGAATAGAATCATAAAACAGTATCTCACTAGATGAAGACGAATTATGGGCAATAAGCATAAGAAGAATGCTGAAAAGGTGTCGCTACCAGCGCCTTGGGCAATAAAGGCAAAGGATATAATGAAATAACTCCTTTTTTAAATAAACATTAAAATTTGAGTTTTCTACCTGCGAACTCTTTTAACGCCATGGACATACATACATAGACATGTCGCCACAAACGTAAAACGGTCAATTCTGAATGGTACAATAGCATTTGTTTGCCGAAAAAATCAGGGAAACCAATCGTAGAAGACAAATCTTTCTCTACCTTGACAATGCGAGCTCTCACACACAGTTAAAACAAAAACATTTTTGAACAGTTGAACATCGCATTTGGTAATGATTTCCTCCTATTTCCGCAAATCAAAAATTAATTGCGACGTTAACGTTTATCTACACCTGAAGAAGCAGTTGATGCATTCATATGTTTTGGAAGTACCTCAATAGGAATGAAAAAAAATCCTCTAACAATTGGTTCAAACGCATACAAAAGTGTATTGATGTTAATGGAGAATATTTTCAAAAACAATAGAACCATATCCATTTATGGATATTAGTTTTCATTTGTCTACCTCAAAATTTAATTAGCAGCCCACGTAAAGATAATAAATCGATTAACAGTTTACTCAAAAACCTTGATGGAATAAGAAAAATAGTAACAGTAATGTAGCTTGAACACCTGTTTACTCAAAGTTTATTATTAAACTTAATTCTAGAAATTTCTCTTGTACTAACGGCTTGATCATTAAATCGTCTGGTTGTAGATCTGTGGTTAAAAATTATAACCATATTTTGAATATTTTCTCTTGTATAATGGTACTTAATATCAATGTGTTTGGCCATTATATGATTTATTGAATTGTTTGCTATGCAAAATAGATATATTATATGCATTATTATCCTCATATACTTATTATTATCGGCTGAGGATTTCCCAATTTTATGTTATTTGTTAATGCTATTAACCACTTCGCTTCTGGCTTGACTTGAAGTTACAGATTGTTGTTTCTTGGTAATTAAAAAAAAAGTGAAATCATTTCACACTTTAAATAGGTATCTTGTAATTTTTCTATCATTCTATCAACGTCGCACCCTGCCCAATCAGAATCAGCATATCCAACTATTTCATCATTACAATGACTTTTTGAGTAGGTTAGATTAAAATGCATAGTATTTTTAAAGCTTTCCATAACTCTTTATTTTTATTTGAAAACTGATTAAAATGTTTATTGCAGCACATAGTCCAGGGCGTATATGACATTGTTGTCTTAGAAGTTTCCGACCTAACAAAGAAAGACATTTCTTTCCATAATCATTTCTATTCTCAACATATTCTCCTTGTAAGTTCATACACTCAGTCCAGCGATCCTCAAACCTTTCTTACTGTTTCAAATAATTGTTGTCGTATATCTCCTCAAAATAAATATTTGCGATTACAATAACGTCCTATTATGATGAAAATTTCTTTTCTGTAATTGCAATTTTGAGGTTAGGAAACAGAAAAAGTTGCCGGAGTCCAGATCTTGTGAATACAGTGGATGGTCAACCAATTTGAAGCTTGCCATGGTGATTATGCAAGTGTGGTGTGAAAAGGTGCGTTGTCCTGAAGGAATAATAATTTATGCAACAAGTGGACCAATCGAGTAGATATAAAAAAGTATCGATTTCGAAATTAGAAGTAAAACGCTATAAATCTCTATTCTGGAGTTGCTTTTAACAAAACACGTATTAACGTCTGACGATTTTTAAGGTGAAAGGTCACCAAAAGCGATTTTTTATAAATATTTCGTTCGTTTTCTATGGTATTAATATATTAGAATTTATTATAATTTGTAGAGAGTGGAATTCTTCACAACTTTTGTCCCAGCAGTTTTTTATATATGTATATTCAACCATTTTTTAGAAAGACGACTGAGAGCCCGTCGGGCCTACCTATTCACAAGGTCGATCGTCGCCTAGTAGTCTATAAATCATTGACTAATATATAATCATGAATAATTTGCATTGTTTATCATTCAACATATTATATTCGATTTTTGTCCTAAATATAATATTCGATCCACAACGCTTCGTAGGTAATAGCCTTTGGTAAATGATGAAAATTCAGGCAAAAATATATCCTCTTCGAATGCTTAGTTATGAGATTCGGTATGCTAAAGTTTCGTAATATCTCGTGAGCTATCAACATTTTTCTTTCAAATTTTATATCTATTTAATAAAACACTAACCAAATTAGTTTTTTTAATTTTTACGTTCACCTTTAAGTCACAATTTTTTTTTGTTAACATGAATAGTTTTTAAAATACTTTAAAAAAGCAGCAATATGTTTTATGATAATTTATATGTCTGCTGAAGCACAAATATAAACTGATCAGGAATTATCGAAATGAGCTGATGCACCTTTGAAAATGACAGCCGTGGGAAAAGCAAATGCTTATTCCGTAATGTTCTGTGTGTAGATTTATTTGCTTTGTTAAGTTGTGAGGTTGGTTTTAAGACATCATTATTTTCAGTTGTATTGACGATGGAATTCTCAAAGAGTTGCCACTTGAAGAAGTGCGAAATTTCCTCCCGTGATTTTTTTTTATTTTTTTTTTTCGACTATGCTGTGTTGTGCTTAGTGTAGGTACCTAAGTGGTGAATGAAATCCAGAATGCACCTACAAATTTCTAATATGTTGAAGATCCACACGAGTTTTGTTTAATTATTAATTCCTCTTATTTTGGGTTTAAACACCAAATATAATAAAACATAAGAATTTGTATTGCTGTGTGATGCCAAACGTGAATTTATACTGATAGCTTGATTTACTATTCAAACGCCGCATAACTTTAAATAAAATATCGTCATAAAATTATTTTCTTTAATGCTTGGTTTAGTAGATGAATAACAATAAAATAAATATTTTGGTGCTTGACAGAAATGCCTAATTTTTGCTGTGTAGTAAAATGTAGTACAAAAAGAGACCCATAACTTAACTTTGTACTTAAGTAAGAGGGTAAAGATAATATTCTATTATATGATATAGTTCTAGTTTCTGCTGCCTTAATCAATATCTGTCCCCTACTAACTCCCAATGAATCTGCTTCGTTATCTTTTGTATTTCTATTGCGATTGGAAATTTTGCTCGTGTAATAGACTATCTTCAGTCATAAAAAAATATTTGTGTCACACCTGTTTAAACGAAGTCGTGAGTTTCTCGCAAACTATTATTATTAATCTAATCAAATATTATTATTATTCAAAACTAAATTGAATAAAATTGAAAATACGTATATTTATATGGAACTTTTATTTTTCTTTACATACATTTATACTTGCTAAAAAATCATCATCATTACAGTTAATAAAATACGAATGAAATGAGACAGTATAGAAACATATTTATCACAGTCGTAGGTCAATTCCATCTAAATCTATAAGTTTTTCTTTACACCTTTCAATTGCCACTGTGTTCCTTGCAACCTTAAAAAATTGAATGCAGCAGCCGAAACTAATGTCCAAAAAAAAACTCCCGTAATTAAAGCGCAAAACAGACGTAAGTGTTCTTAATATTGTATTGCGTGAAAGCTTGTAGTTCTTCTAATATCAATTGCAGATATAATTACGCACAACACTTATACCAAATTAAGAAATGAAAAATAATGTTTACTCCCCGTATAAAATTCGGTAAACATCTAACAAACCGTCAGTCCACGTAGACTCATCATCTCCACTGTTTACCTTTCAAAACATCGAATCATAAGCATAAATGCTTTTCTATTGACCGAAGCTGTATGTATACAATTTCTTTGAAATATTCCTGCCATGCGATCAGCAGTGGTGTCGTTAGGTGAGATTCATTTAATTTATAAATTTCTTTACATAAATAGAAATATGGCGCTCTTTAGACCATGGGCGAATGAAGACAATAAAATTGCACAGTGTAATAAGAATAAAGACAGATATGAATTTGATAATAAAGATTTATATATTATACAAACACAACAAGTTATTTTAAATATATTCGAATGTTTAAAAAAAGAAAATATTCAGCAATCCGATAATGCAATCATAATAAGAATTGCTGAATAAACTAGAGTAACTAAATTTTCTATTTATCGAGTAGTCACGAAAGGGGTTGTTGGGTTGATAATAGTAAAAATTACAGTTTGAATGGGCCATACTCTAAAAGGAAACTATAATAGTACATGCTTGAAGCAAAGACGGTTTCGCTTCTAATGTTTCATTAATATATGCTGAAAAAATTTTTGTCTAAATGATTATAGTACATAATAGAATCCCCTTAATTTTTCACCGGAATTATTAGTTTCTTCGACATCGCTGGTAATCCGGTGTTTTGTTACTAATTTTATTCTTTGATTCTTTTACTTTTATAATTGCAGACAGATATTTATTTTTTGTGAGCAACTGATTATTTTTCCTTTACTTGCAATAAGTACAGTGATGGTTTTATAAAAACATTTTTTACTTTCCTCTGCCATTATCAGACACCGATACAAACGAATAATAAAGCGAAAGTTGCGGTACACGCGGTGCGACTTAACAACCCAGTTGAACCGCATTTATTACTTTGGTTTACTTTGTCCTGCTATTAGGAATGATACGAGGATATATTGAAAACTTCTTAGCCTACTATAGAACCAAACAAAATTTCAATGTCAAAATATTTTATTACTCAACATATTCTCCTCTTAATTGGATTCATTTATTACAGCGAAACTGCAACGTCTCTAGACCTTTCAAAAAAAATGTTTCTTCTTGCTCTGCAAACCAGACCTCCACAGCTTTTATTACCTCCTCGTTGGAAGAAAATTTACGACCTTTTAAACCTTTTTTCAGTTGTGGAAGAGATTATAGTTGAACGGAGCCAAATCTGGTGAATAAGGAGGCTGTTCTAGTAATTAAAACCCTAAATTTTTTAAATGGCAGCATGAGATTTGTGTGCAGGGGCGTTGTACTGCAAAAACAAAACACCTTTGAATAGCTCTCCGCGTCTTTTCTCTTCAATTTTTCCTCGTATAGTGGTCAGTAATGTCGAATAGTAATCTCCAGTTATTGTTCTACCCTTATCCAAAAAATCAATCATGATTACTCCATGGCAATCCCAAAAAACTAAAGCAATAGCGTTTCCAGCAGATTTTTGGACACGAAACTTCTTAGGTCTTGGAGAACCAGAGTGTCGCCATTCCATCGATTGTTGATTTGTCTCATACATAATAAAAATTCGGTTAAAGAAGTCTACATCGTTTTCAAATTGAGCACAGATCGAACGCGATGCTTCTACCCTTGCACGCTTTTGGTCAACATTCAAACATTTGGGGATCCATTTGGCAGCAATTTTTCTCATGTTCAAATTGACGTGACCTATATGATGAACGCGTTCGTATGAAATATTCAGTTCTTAAGATATCCGTTTTAGCCCAATTCGACGGTCTGATAAAATCATGTCATGAACTGCATCGATATTTTCGGGGACTGACACAGAAACTGGCCTTCCCGATCGGTCATCATCTTCAATGGAAAATTTACCTCTTTTGAAACTTGCAGTCCAATTTTTCACGGTCGCATACGAAGGACATTGATCACCAAGGGTGTTAAGCATATCTTCATGAATCTGATTACCTGTTAACCCTTTTAAATACAGGTAGTTGATGATGGCTCAATACCCCAATTTTTCTATTTTCATAATTTTGGTGGACATCTTTTTTCTTTTAATTTATTGCGTAACTCTGGTTTACTTTTTCGACGTCAAACTTTACACTGACACTTCTAATAATTTATTGTTGGCTGCTATGGTAACGCAATATTTTGTTTATGCATAGAACTGGTCTAAGCTAGATATCAATACTTTCTCCTATACAGAATAAGTGATTAACTTATCACATTGTCTAGATAATCTTGTTATTTTATATAATGACCAGTATAATAACTATTTAATCATAATTACTGTAACATATATAAATATGGGGCATGGCATATACTGGTGTTTTTTATTTTTTTCAGTGCTCCAGTACACCGTTAAAAACGGTTCTTACTTAGAAAACATTTCTCTTATTACCTATCTTTTTGCTAATCCCCTGTATATAATGATACCACCTACACCTTTCCAAGTTTGACCTCTCGATCCTGTGTTTGTTTTATAATTGATGCCCATTGTAGATTTGTAAATAAGACTTCAAATATATTTGTAAAAATTCCTCCTAATTTTGGAATTTATATTCAAGAAAATTACGAAACATTTTTTGTTAACATAAATAACATCATTCATAAAAGGTAATAAATACTTTGTATCGAAGATTTATAAAATTATGTAAGTTACGAGACGCATCTTCTAAGGTTAAGGTTATTTTTAAAACTGGTTTGAAAATTCGCAGCAACCGTGACGATACAGTTTTAAAAAGTTAAATATATTGTAAAAGGTACCTGCCGCGACTTCAAAAGAGCATGCGACTTTATTTTTCAAACATGGTATCTTTTTGTCTTTAAGATTTATAGGCAGTATGAGTCACGAAGACAGGATCTATTGACCATTGTGAAATATATCTAAAAAAAACTAATCTGCATATTTATAGAATAAACCCTTTTTGAAAGGTTGAGATTTTGTACTTGTTTTAATGCGTTCCATTATTTAATGAAATGAAAATAAAATACGAGTATGATACAAACATTCTCGCTCTTCATTTTACATTATAACATACTTGATTTTGTTTATATTTTCATTTATACAAGTGACAACACACACGCACAGATGAAAAAACCCACCCTAGCCTCTTTCCTCTTCCCCTAGTTCTGTGGGAGGTACCAGGAAATCTTTCGTTTTTGAAGTATAAATTGTTAAATCCTTCTGATTAGTTTTGTAAATAAACATTAACTAGTGGTGTATGCTGATACGTAACTGTCTGTAGTTTTTATTGGGAAGATTCATCTTCTGTTTCAATAACGTGAGTATACTTCTTTATATTCTTCAGATTTAATCTTTAAATACTCAAATTCAACCAAGTTTGTGACATCCTCAAACTTAATTCAATTGCCTTGTGTTGTTCTTAACTCATATAAGTTCTATCAGTTTTAAATCAGGATGATATGGAGTTACATGCAATACAGTGTGTCTATTCTCTGGAATGAGCTCATCAGATTGATAGTTTATATACCTTTTCTTATGTAATTAAAGAGCCCAGTACAATTTAGGTCTTAAGCTGTTAAAATTGGATACAATTTATCATTCGTTGAATTGCTAATAAGTCCTGGATGAATCTGTTCTGAGAGATAAAATGCATAATCACAAACGATTACTTATTTTGCAGGTAAACCAAATTTTATCGTATTCATTATGATTATATATACATAATCAACTAAATTAACATTAAACAAGCTTTAGAAATAAATCCCATTTAAAACATGAGGAACATAAGGAACCTACATATAAGAAAATCCTCTATGTAAGCGACAAAATTCCCGGTACCAACCCCTTGGGATCCAAAAACTCTTTGTAAGGGATTTCGTTGCCTCTTATGCAATTTTTCCTTCTTAGTAAAACATTTCAATCTAAACGTGTTCTCGTAAAGACATGCAAGACGAAGCGAGCCAGAAATTTGCGGTCAGAGTTTAACTTACTTATCCGCAACCCTGCTATCATAGATATAGGGATAATATATCTTTCCTATTTGGTTTTATCATTTGCTTTCTGTTTAGCTCGTCTCCAGTTCAGTCTTCGTTTTCTGATTTTTTGCTATTTATAAATTTCATTTTCTTTTGTTTGTTTATCTCCTCTTTTTATTGTTTATTACTGTTTTCCCAGACTTTTCACTTATGCTATTATCTCAGTATCTTCATTTCATACGTTCCTAAACGCCGGCATGTGAGAAAATCGAAATTGTCAGACAAAGATGAACGAGCGTTAAAAAGAATAATTCAACAAAACAGACGTGCTAACTATGGTCAACTAAGTGTACTTTGGAGTAATGCAGTGGGTGGCGGGTTTCAAGATCCACAGTCACAGATAGGCTCAAAAATTAGGATTACGGACATACAAGGTGAATTTTGTAAAACCTTAGTTTAATCCATATTTTTCTAAATTCAAATTTTCTTTACATAGGACAAGGAAAAGCCATTATTGACTCAAATCCAAAAGAAAAATAGACTTTAATGGGCCAAACAGCATAAAAATTGGAATTTTGAACAGTGGAGTTTACATTGGAGTGATGAGTCTCGTTTTGAAGTTTGCGTGGGTGACGATCGAAGTAGAGTTATTCGACAAAAAAATGAAGCTTTTAATCCACATTGTTTGAAGCATAAAGTAAAATTACCGGCATCTGTGATGGTGTGGGGCTCGATATTTGCAAGAGGAGCGGGAAAACTGCATTTCATAAACGGAATTGTCAATACTGAAAAGTACCTGGATATTTTAGAAGAATCATTATTGCCAACGAGAGAAGTAACTTTAATCGCTGGGAAAGCCTTTTCAGCAAGATGGAGCAGCTTGTCATAAGCCAAAAAAGGCCTTAAAATGGTTCCTAGACAACAATATACCACTTTTAGAGTGGGTTTTAAGTAATCCAGATTTATCACCAATAGAAACACTTTGGCATGAAATGAAAAAGCAGTTGCGTGCAAATCCAGCTAGAACTGTCATGGAATTAAAAGAAAGATTGCAAGAAATTTGGGATGATTTTACTCCCGAATACTGCTAGAATTTAATAAACACTATGCCTCAAAGAATTACGGCTGTTATTAAAAATAAAGGGGATGTTACGCAATGGTAACTTTTGAAAGTATGTTTAATATTTCTTCTCTGATTCTCTGATTACATTTGGTTTTTTTTTGGTTTGTAATTATAACATATGTTTTAAAGTATCTAAAATGTTTATAGAAAATAAAGAGTGCTCAAAACTAAACAATTTGCCGGTTTTTAATAGCTGAAAAAGCAATAATTAGTAATTTTTTAAATTGGGCCAACTGAAATGGGACGGGGCTCCTATATTTTCATTATTTCTATATTTTGTATGTTTATCTGCAGGCCATATTATTCCTTTTGATTACTCCACTTCAGTATTCAATGTTGTAGTTTCTTTATTTTTCTGAAAATTGTCTTTAGAAACTGTTGTTTCCAAAAACAAACTTAAATTTTATTTGTGGTACTGCTTTTTCAAAGAACAAATCGATACATGTCTTTAGAAAGTGATTATTCTAAAATAAATCGACGTTTGCCCTAAGAAATTGTCTTTTTCAAAAAGAAATAAAATTTTTATGTTAAGAAATTGTTAACCACCACCAAAGCAAGCCAAAATTTGTTGTTAGTAACAGTTTTTTCTGAAAACATTGCTTCTCTCTCTACAAAAACTTCCTTATTCGAAAACAAACGATTTTTAAGAAATAAATTGTCTTAAAAATTGTTTTCTTCATAAATAAATTGAAATTTTTTTTGTTTCCCAAAATCCAACTATCATTTGTTATTAAAAATTGTCGTTATTTGTCCTTTAACAATGTATATTCTAAAAAGAAACGAAACTTTGTTTAAATTGATAGTCTTTTTTTTAAATAAACCCTTGATTCACGAATTTGCCTTTTTAGAAGAAAATGAAACATTGTTTTTCATAAATATCTTTCCTAAAAGATTTATCTTTAGAAATTGTCTTTCTAAAAAAACTGACACTTGTCTTTGAAAATTGCTCTCTTCAATAATCAAACGGAACCTTATCTCTAGAAATAGCTTTTTCCAAAAAATAATATGTATTTCGATATTGTCTCAAAAACAAACCGACACATATCTCTAGACATTTTTTTAAGCAAACGGAAATTGCCTCTCAATGTCTCTCTACATATTTTTAGAGAGATAATCTTCTCCAAACCCAAACAAATATTTTTCTCTTAAAAAATTGTCTCCGTCAATAAAAAAACAAAATTTGTCTATTTTTTTCAAATAAAAACTAACGTTTGTTGTTGAAAATTGTGTTCCCAAAGAGCAAAAGAAAATTTGTTCCCAGAAATAGCTTTTTCCAAAAACCAAACATCATATGTCTTAAGAAATGTTCTCTTTCAAAAACAAACCGAAATAAGTCCATAGTTGTTTTTAACAAAGGGAAATTTGTCTTAAGAAGCTGTCTTTTTCAGAAACAAACAATTATTTGTATCTAGGAACTGCTTTTTACAAAAACAAAACGTCATTTGTCTTTCAAATCTGACCTTTTCAAAAACAAAACGTCATTTGTCTTTCAAATCTGACTTTTTCAAAAACAAACCATTATTTCACTTTAGAAACTGTTTTATCCTAACATAAACCGACATTTACCTTCAGACATTGTGTTTTGATAAAATAAAACCAAGATATGTTTTTAGAAATAGTCTTATCCAAATACAAACGAAAATTTCTCTTAAGAAATTGTCTCTGTGATAAATAAACTGAAAGTTGTATTTAGAAGCTACTGTTTTTCAAATACAAACTAATATTTGTCTAAAGAAACTGTTTTTATTTCAAAAACAATCATTTGTCTGTAGAAACTGTCTTTTCACATTAATTTTGCTAAAAAATTAGAAGCGTTTATCAAAAGTTTTCTTGTATACTTAATGAAATGATATGATTATCAGGATTCTTCAAAATTTAGTGACTCTTCAGTTAAAAGGGAAGTTGATTATTTTTTGAATGGAATTATAATAAATATCAACATTTCATTATTATTATAACTTAAGCAGTTCTAATTTTCCCATTTTTGCGAATATTCAAACGATTTCCGATAGATATCGCTAGCTACGCCGTTTGTTTTAATGCTTGAATCTAAAATACTCGACAAAGTCTTTTATAATAGGTAAGTAGAAGGTATAGGATTTGATCCCGGATTATTTTTCTGCAAATGCAAGATTGGATACAGGTATTAAGCTACAGATACCGTTTTTTTCTCGTTTTGTTGATGGTGAACTTCAGTTTAAATGTTACTGACGCTCTGGGTTAGTTCTTCAGTTTAATATGAAACTAAGAATCTTAATCTAACTTTATCAAATTGATATTACAATTTCATATTTGGTTTTGGTAGAATGATTTAAGATTTGCAGTAAATATTTGATGAACTCGATGATGATGATGAAAAAAGTTATTCGCTCTGCTGTTGGTTTAATATACGTTAAAAGTCATAGAAATTCTCGATTCAGTTTCATATTTTGACCAAGATTAAGATTTTAAGTATATGTAAACCACTCAAATAGCACTCGTATGACAACACGTTCACTATTGAAAATGTCAAACTTGTTATGTTGGATATCGACATCATATCACGTTCATATCAGGGTTGCTGTATCTCAAAACTTACGAAGCAATGTTTGATATTGGCTCGTCGTTATTCATTGGATCTTTAATTATTTTTTTCTCACCACTCACCACCTTTTATAAAAGCTACCATTATATAATAAATACTTTCAGTAACTAATAGGTGATTAAGTTACTTACACCTAAATGTTTCATTTTTTATGATACAAACCTATGATGACTGTAGCAATAATTTAAACTATGTTGAAACCTTTTATATGTGATGATTTTCTTAATGTTTATCAGTAAGATAAATCTTATTTTGTACGTCATATACCCAAAAATATTAGTCACTTCAACCAAGATAAAGAGTGTTTTTATTTTCTTCTATGTACAATCTAACGAAACGTGTTTTTAACGTCTATAAATATCAACATATTGTGTAAACATAACGTTTTAAAAGCCTCCAGTACATTAACTCTGAATGCCATCGAAATATAATCGACTGTAAAACATAAATAACAATTTTTAAACAGATATATTTATTGATAATATGCATTTTTATAAACAAAGAAATGAACTTACTGAGGATAAACATTCTTAAATCTCAATGTTTTCGGTTGCTTTTATTATTTCTGCGAACTAATTTGAATTTTAGAAAATAATTATTTTAATAATCTTAATTTGTTTGGATTCCACTGTAGATAATTTGATATCGTTTCAATTCATAATGCAGCCATTTTCTAAACATTTCATTACCACATACTTTATAATTCGTGCGAATCCTAGTTCTACCATGCTCTACTACTACCACTACTACTTCATATTTTCATTAAAATTAAGTTATCTACGAGGATTATCTGAAAAGTCTTTTTTTTTCATAATCATTTTCTTTTTCAATATATTCTATACACTTAGTGTAAAGATACTTTAATCTTTATAACTTTCCAAATAAATGTCTTTTTTTCTCAAAATAGGTGTTTACGTATGCGATAACGTCTTCCTCTGATGATGAAAATCTCTTTCCATAAAGAACTACTTTAAGGATAAGCAGGAAAAACTCGCTGATGGACAAAACTGATGAATATGATGGATATCAATTGCCTTTTTCAAAAACAAACCGACATTTGTCTTTAGAAACCGTCTTTTTCAAAAATTGTCCGACAATTGTCTTGATCGTTTCAAAAGAAAATTCGTGAGAAGAAATAGCTTTTTCAAAAAACAATACATAATATGTTTTGAGAAATTGTCTTTCACAAAAACAAATAGGTATATGTCTTCAGAAATGATCTTTTTTGAAACAAACGGAAATTGTCTTTTCCAGAAACAAACCAACACTTCACCTCAGAAACTTTCTTCGTCTGATGAAAATCTCTCTCCAGCAATAGAAAATTCACGGATACGATTAATTACTTTGAAGGGCAATTCGTAATTTTAGCCATGGTGATCACCGATTTATGATAAGGTGCGTTATTCTGATGGAAAAGCACTTTCTTGCCGTTGAATACAATACCATGACTATTTCAAAAACGGTCTCCATCATTTTCCGTACGATAAAACCGTTTTTGCCTATTTTTGATCGTTTTTTTCGTTTCAGGAGTGTAGTATTGAATCATAGATTCGACTTCAATAATAAATCGGTGTTAGATATCCGATTTACTTGAACAAGATCATTGAGACCTGAGAAATGTTCCGTACCCAAAGCGCGGATAGCTTAACCATTTATAATTCTTGAAACAGTACTTAGCAAATTCATTCTTTTGATAGTCTTTTTTATTGCGCTAACCCTAAAACGATGGTCGTTTAATACCATTTGGTGAACTTTATAGTTGATATCGCTGGTTCTCCTCTCCTGTCATCTCTTATTTAGGTAGGCGTATTTCACTAAAAACAAATATTTGATGACAGCTCGAAACTCAATTTTTCCTTTTTATTAAAACATCCTCACAACGACTCCAATTGTCAAACAGCGTATAAAATGGCTGAAATTTCAATCTTCCGACACATGCCCATATATATATTTCCCAATTTACATTCATACTATTACGAAATCGTCCACGATATGGACATTGAAGCTGGTCCTGTTCGGTTATATTGGAAGTCTAAAATCTGGCGAATACGCCGGTTTGTTTGATTTTTTTGCTTTTACATACTTTGATCATAGCGGCGTTTTAGATATGTTTTTTTGAAACAGAGGAGAGTTGTTTCATCACTAGAATTTTATTGATTAATTCATAATGTTTTTGAAAGTAATAAACGAAAACTAACCCAAGTGCTTCTATTCCCAGTTCTTTTTCTTTTCATTTCATCTTTTCATATTAGATGGGCAGAAAAGTTCGTAGGGTGACACATATTTGCCGTTGCAAATATTGAATCCATATAATTTTCACTGAGCTCTAACCTTATAGTGTATGAATTTAACAGCTGTCGTAGAAATGGTTTGTGAGTTACAGCATTTTAAATGAAGCGACTTTTATTAGTTTGGAAAAAATGGATAAAGAAGAATTTTATGTGTTGATGAAGCATTGATTTTTGGCAAAAATACTATTAAAGCTAAAACTTGACTTGATAAACATTATTACGAGTTTATCTCAGGAAAATCAACTGATGACAAGTGGCTCGAAGCGAAACGAGCAACGAGGGCGATACACGCGGTGGAACCCTTAAAGAGACTGCCACCAACGAAAGCATCCATAAAATAATTTCGGATAACCCTAAAGTGATGCTGATTGAAATAGTTGGGACTCTAAAGATATCAAAGTTACGATGCTACTTATAAAATTCTGTGTGTATTAGTTGGTTTAACCCAGGTGGGATACAAGTGATTAACCCAGTATATACGTGGTTTGTGTGGTAATATGAAAATTCACTTGTTTTTTGATGTCAACTGGACACAATGCAGTATTCAATTTTCAATTCTAATTTATTGGACGTTGATAATGCTTTTGGTGTGCCAATTTTTTGTATATTTGTGTTTGATTAAGCCTCCAAAATTACAAAAGTTTCCAAATTTTGATTTCCCCAATATTTTTCAAATTTATGGCCAAAATATCTGATCAGATGGAATATTGATAGAGACACTCTCCAGGTCTAAGAGAATTAAAAAAATTCATAACCATATCAGGTAAGAAGTCTGAGGAACTCCTCGAGATATCCAAAAAAGGCATGCTATGTAGTGTTATGGTCAAAATATCTTTTAGGATAGGTGCGCGAACGCTGTATGGTTGTGTGCACGACTGTCATGTGTCTGGGTGGGTGGATGCAATGTACGATAGGATTTTTTTATATTGATCTTTCTTGTGCAAATTATTCGAAGTCGTTTATTCAAAGGATTTATGAAACAATTTTAATTTTGCATGAAAAGATTCGTAATAAATGTTTGAATATTCAAATGAAATGCATCATTTCATTCATTTTTCAATTGGCAAAGCTTTGAAATGGAAATGTATACATGCAGATGTTTTTGGTAAGGTTAGTAACAATGGATGAGTGATGGATCCACCAGTATGGTATAGAGAACAAAATGAAGCGTAAGAAGGGAAAACATCGAGGTCCAACACCGACGAAAAATATCAAAATGGCACAGTTGGTAAGATCATGCTAATCTTATTTTGAGATTATTGCCTATATAAATGAGGCACAATGACAGGTGTGTATTATGCCAATTCAGCTTCAAAATCACGTGAGGTGATAAAAACGGTGAGAGAAAAAAGCAATTTTTTACCAGATCAGAAGTGGGTATAGTTAAGTAAATGTCAAAATTCTTTCTTCTATAGGGGTAGGTATGAATGGGTCTCTCAATTAAGTTGTGAAGGTGTTTGTGAACCAAACAAACAAATTCTAAAATAAGAATAGCGGGGAAAGTTAGAGATTTGTGTTTTTTAAAATAGAAATCGCAATGCGTTTTACTACTTACACCAAAAGAATAACGAATAGCTTTTTTATGTAATCTAAAGATAGATTCGAAAAGGTGCAAACTACAAGGCCCCCTAAAAAGCGAACTTTCAGGGGGCATACAGAAGATGCGATTCGAATAACGAGTAGTAAGTTGTTGAGTACGAGAATTGAGCTGTTCAGACACATATTTAATCGCACAACAAGCAGATGATAATTTTTTTGCCAAGTTTTCTACATGTACAGACCATTGAAGGGCACTGTCAAAATGTAAACCAAGATACTTGATGGACTTTGAAGATCGTATTAAGTTACTGTTAGTTTTAGAGCTGGTAAAGCTCCTTTATAGGATAAAACAAAAGTTTTCACAGTGCTTAAACAAAGACCAGGACTTAATAGTAATGAGATATTTGCCTATGGTAGAATGTAAACCCAATAAACATTTTCTGTAACTTATGGTGATTCCTAGTTATATAAAGACTATATAAAGGTAATGAAATTATATAAAAAGGTTACGAAGTTTTGTAAGATCACCTTTTAGTAACACAGTTATATTACGGTTTTATAAAATTTCTGTAACTTGTGGGTATATAAAGAAGTAGTATAACTGTTTCCATCACCATTTAATAAAACATGTAGTAACTGTTACCAATGTGTTTATAACAAATTTATATAAGGTTTTCCATTACCCAAATTATATAACTATATAGGCTCTGAGTTATATAATAGTGTTTCTAAAAACAATTAAAAAAATTGGCAATTATTAGAGTTTGTATATCCTATTAAAAATAAAAAACTTTTGGTAACCAAGTTAGGGACAACCATTTCTTTTATATACATCGGTTACCTTAAGTAAAATCAATTGTCTTTATATATATATATATATATATATATATATATATATATATATATATATATATATATTGACAAAATGGTTGCCGGTGTCGATTGTCGAATAAGAATATATTATTAAGATACAAAGTTAATACTAACAGTACTAACACCAGTTGTTTGTGAGCAGCAGCAGTCTAATAAATATTAATTTATTATTGTAAAATAACGCTATGTTACGAAATTGGAAAACAATAAAGCACAGCTCTGCGTTTCGGCGGAAAGTAACAAAAAATTTTAAACGAATCGTAGATTGTGTACCGGTTACTGCTACAGTTAGACAGATAAATAATGAATTTTTTTCGCCACCAGATATTCCTCAAATTACAGAACAAAATGATAACAGTCCAACGCCAACGACGGCAGAAAATGATACTAGTACTACATTTAGGCTGCTCCTCAACTATTACTTTTAGATCATTATTATTTTCATTTCTTTGCTTTGTTTGTTGACCAAAAACTGCCTCTGTGGCCTTCTGTAAAAATATTGGTATATATTAAGCCCTAAGTGTAGGTAAATTGTTTTAGTAAACATCTAAGAAACTTAAATATTTGGTAGGTTTAGAGATCCGCACATGCAAGTAACCACTTTTAAGTAGGTAATAGAGTAAAGCTCTGATGTACACCCTCTTACATCTTCATTTTTAACACCGAAAAGCACTGATTGTTTTTAGTATGCAGTGGGATCAGGTTTGGATAAAAGCCTGCATAATACATAAGACATTTGAATGTCTTTTTAAATATTTGGTAAGAGAAATATTATCAAAACCATTATAGGCAATGTTTATAAGGGTAACAGCAACATATATAACGCTACATTTGACCACTAAAAGGCTCCAACCGTGGATTTTTAAGTAGTTATATAGTGGTTGCCAAAATGTTTCCGTTACTTTTGGTTAAAACACCTAAGTTTATATAGCGTTACTAACCTAAGTTTTCCGTAACCTTTATATACTCCCCATTTAAGCTCTTTAAGGGGTTTATACGAGTAAAACAAATACTACGGTTACTATCATAAATACATTTAAGTTATTTAATGAATTGATATAATATTTACGGCAACTGTTATATAACAAAAAATGTTTATTGGGAAAGCTTGTATATCTGGACCACTCCTGGACCAGGTTACACTGTCATCTGCGAATAAAGTGAATTCACTATTAATTAGTAAGTCTCTGACATCATTAATGAATAGCAAAAAAAGAACTGGACCCAAAATTGAACCCTGAGGTACACCACTGCTAGCTGTAAATTTACTTGAAACTTTGCCATTCGCTCTTACCAATTATTTTCTAAATTCAAGTTAAGATACAAACCATCTTAAGGGAACACCTCGGATGCCATAATATTCTAGCTTGTTAAGCAGAATTTCATGATAAACAAAATATAAGGCCTTAGCGAAATCACAAAAAACTGAAGCCGTATAAAATTTATTGTTAAGTGAGTTATATATTTCATTCAGAATAGAAAACATAGCATCGTTAGTGCATTTATTAGGTAAGAAACCAAATTGTTGAGCTATCAAGATTTTGTTTGGAAAGAAAGAGTAATAGACGGTTTTTCAATAGTAGTTCAAATATCTTCGATAGGATTGCAATAGGACGATAATTACTAGTGTTATTTTTCTCACCACCCTTGTGCAGGGGAACAATTACAGCTGTTTTTAGACAGGAAAACCCCTCCCATATAGGATTTTAGGATGGGCCCAGTATAGGTCCAGACTTGGGCCAAGTATGTACAACTCTGGCCCTAGCTTAGCAGCCGTTATTGGTCCAGACTTGGTGGAAATCTGGGATGATAACAATGTTCCTCGCTTAGTTTGCAAGCCGGGACTAGGACTATTTGTTATTGTCTTTTATGCAGAATAGAACAGAACAGAATTTTATTTATAAAAATTATTACTTTTAATGTTGAGATATCTATTATGGATGAGATAATGGAATAAAACTTAATATAGTTATTCAAAGTTCTGTCAAGCCAGGCTGGCTATAGGATGGCCAAGGTCGTGTTACCCAGAGTTCAGCTTGGCTTGGGTGACTATAGGATGGCCGAGGTCGGGTTACTCAGAATTCTGCCAAGCCTGGCTGACTATAGGATGGCCGAGGTCGGGTTACCCAGAGTTCAGCCAGGCTTGGGTGAATATGGGATGGCCGAGGTAAAGTTACATAGAGTTCAGCCAGGCTTAGATGACTATAGAATGGCCGGAGCTAAGTTACCCAGACTTCAAATAGGCTTGGGTCATTATTGGTTTACCAAGGCCGGGTTTCCTAGCGTTGGCCCAAGCTAAGCCCCGTCGTTCAAGTCTGGGGGCTCCTACAAGGGCTTTTCACAGGATTCGTTGATTAGAGAACATAAAACGTTAATCATCACTTCTGGAAAATTGAAAAATAACTTAGTTGATAACCAATCACTGCCGCAGGAAGTCTTATTTTGAATGCTGAGTATGGTTTGCTCTAGCTCAAATCTATCTACAGGTCTGAGGAAGAGACTGTCCGTGATTCTTTTAGAAGCAACGAGGGTAGAAAGAGCATCACGACTTGGAGATATTCTAGCCCTAATATTCTTATTTACGTTCACGAGATAATTATTAAGTTCGTCTGGGTCGAGGTCAATAGTGTTTGATGAACGGGTTTTGTTTCTCAAATCAAGATAACAAATCACGTTTCTTTCGAAGAATGTTGAGCTTTCGAGATGCCATTGTTGCTTAATAGTTTTGCTTAATAGTTTTCATAGTTTACCGATACAATAATCTATAGTTATTGATATAATTGAGGGTGTGAGGATTATCTGTGAACTTTTTAATATACAAGAGTGATCTCATATTCTTGGATGAAGTGCGTGCTCCTTTCGTAGTCCTTGATTTGTGATGATTGGTTTTACGAAGGCGAAGAAGAAATGCTCTATTGTAGCACCTTTTAATTTTATCGAGAAAGTCTGAAAATTTAGTCAATATCGCCAGAAAAATCCATACAATTATTAGCTAAACATAAGTTATGAAATTTGGTGAAGTTTTGTTTAGAGAAAATCCTCATCAACTGAGTTTGTTTCTCAAGAGATTTACAAGGTATTATAAATTCGGCGAAAATAGCTTTATGATCAGCTAGAGACCTGAATTAATTACTAAGTGATTCACATCATGGGGTAGGGAGTCTGACACTATGTAATCTAGAATTGAGGAAGTTGTTTTAGTAATTCG
Organism: Diorhabda sublineata; assembly: GCF_026230105.1. Taxonomy (NCBI): domain Eukaryota; kingdom Metazoa; phylum Arthropoda; class Insecta; order Coleoptera; family Chrysomelidae; genus Diorhabda; species Diorhabda sublineata. The sequence continues at coordinate 14,838,799 of NC_079476.1, forward strand.
AGTTGATAAATCCACGTGCACATTTAGCTGGAATGACTCAAAAATATTTACCAGAGACTTCCGAATGGCACAATCATTAGTAAAGTCAATGTTAAAATTACCGCATAGTAGGCAGAGCGTTGAGTAAATTTCGGAGGTTCTCGATAAAGAATGAATAGTAGATTTAGATAGTCTATAAATACAAATAAAGAGAGAAGAGGTGGAGAAAACCGTCATAATTATAATGATAATAATACTTTTTATACCCTATAGATATCAAGAATGTGACATAACTTTTGTCAGGATGCCGATAATAATAATATAACTTTCATCTTTAAGAATTATGGAAATGTTATTTTTAACAAATGGTCGAGTTCCGGATTATGAGTAGAACAAGTTCATGGTCGTGTCGAGCAAGCGAGTCCGTTGCTTTCGGGGACCGGTAAATAATATATGTAGGTAATTTCAATTCATATGCGAACCTTCTGTTAAATCATTATCATACTAATCGGTCGACTTTTTTGTATATCTCGTCGTATCCGTTGTTCAATAAGAAAGTTGCTTTCTTACGACAATGACATTTTGCTTGCAAAAAAAATGTGATTTATTCATACTGGATGACTGTCAATCCGTTATCGATTGGGATTATAATCTATTCGAAACCAATTGATTCCAATTAGCATTTACGTTTCTGGGAATTCATATTAAAATAATACGTAATTCATGGCCGCAATTGAGAACACACGTCATCTCTCGATGGGGATTAAAACATAAAGTGAACTATTGTGAACGTCTTCGACGAATCAAATCCAATCCTAATTTGTCAATAAATATAAGCTTTTCTAGTACTTTTTTTGTATTTATAGAAAAGTTCTCAACGTATAATTTTTGCGTTTTAATAATCGATGGTAAAAGTAGACATTTCTTTCTTCTACTTATTTAAATATTTGAAAATGAGAGAAAATTCTTATAAAAATAAACGAATTACAGGTACCTATTTAGTGTTATCGAGGGTTAATTTTGCTTTTTTGCTCGTGGTATAAATTTTTAGGTGTTTCCAAAAAACTTCTGGGTAACAAGTTCGAAAAATAATTGCCCTCTATTTGGCTCCATTTGTCTTTCAGGATATTTCAAAGATGTAAAGAGAAAGTAAGACTGATTTCCCTGTCCAATTTATTCCACAAAAACTCAATCGGGTTGAAGTCGGGCGACTATGACAAAAACGGTAAATTTTCCATCGAAGATGATGACCGATCGGGAAGGCCAGTGTCTGTGTCAGTCCCCGAAAATATCGATGCAGTTAATGACATGATTTTATCAAACCGTCGAAGCACAGAATATTTCATACGAACGCGTTCATCATATAATTCACGTCAATTTGGAAATGAAAAAAATTGCTGCAAAATGGATCTCCAAATGTTTGAATGTTGACCAAAAGCGTGCAATGGTAGAAGCATCGCGTTAGATCTTTGCTCGAATTAAAAACGATTCTTAAATGTTACTATGAATGAGACTTGGATACATTCCAAAGATCCAGAAACAAAGCAACAATCGATGGAATGGCGACATTCTGGTTCTCCAAGACCTAAGGAGTTTCGTGTCCAAAAATCTGCTGGAAAAGTTCTTGCTTCAGTTTTTTATGATTGCCATGGAGTAGTCTTGATTGATTATTTGGATAATGGTGGAACAATAACTGGAGGGACAATGTTTTGTTTTTGCAGGACAACGCCCCTGCACACAAATCTCATGTTGCCATACAAAAAATTCGTGATTTAGGGTTTGAATTACTAAAACGCCCCTCTTATTCACCAGATTTGGCTCCGTCCGACTATCATTTATTTCCTCAACTGAAAACAAGTTTAAAAGGTCATAAATTTTCTTTCAACGAGGAGGTAATAAAAGCTGTGGAGGTCTGGTTTGCAGAGCAAGAAGAAACATTTTTTTTAAGGGTCTAGAGACGTTGCAGTTCGGTATTTTTATTACTGGTTGAACAGTAATACTTTTATCCGGACTCTGTGTGTATATATAACATATCTACCTAATTTCTTTAGTTTCTTATTTTTTAGACCCTTTTATATGTTATTGCTGCTGAATTGTATTTATTTTAGATCTCTTCTAATTGAAAATTAGATTACAAAATTAGATTTTAAAACAGTTTCTACCTATTTCGACCTTTATCAAAATATTATTTCATATTGACGTCTTGCATAAACAATACATCATCTATAATATTTTTTTCTTAGTTTGCCAAAAATATGTAGCAGCCATTAATTAAATGATTTGTAGTTGCGTTAAAATTAATAACATAGAATTTACTCAAATTGTTAAAATCTTTTATATCGTTCTCGTTTCTATGTATGTGAAATATTTCCAAAAATTCTCTTTTCATCTGATTTTTATTTCGTTTCAAGCATTCAAGCATGTTGGAATTTTTATAATCAAATGTATGTTTTTTTATATTCCATGATTTGTTGATGGAGGATTTTTATTATATTAATCCTATCCCATTCGTCCTCTTAATCTAGTTTCTAAATACTCGATTAGTCGATTACTCGAAATAGTCGATTGTAAGATTTTTCGAAATTGCACACCTGATCAAAACTTCATCGGAATGTTGCATTTTTTTGCAAAAACAAGTTAAAAACAACATTTTTGTTATACTTTTACATAATGTATCTCAATATCTGAAACATCGCAAACTACAGACCGCCATTTTGTTTAAAGCTAATAACACTCCGTGTTAATTTACTAAATTTGTTTTTCTTACTGTTATCTTACTACTATTTCAATTCTTTTTTGAAAAGAAAACAGGTCAAGTCTTCATTCAATTTCCCTCATAGTTAAGATTTTTGATTCGACTGTAAAATTTTTCGAAATTGCTCACCAAATCATAACTTCATCAGAATGTTGCTTTTTTTCGTAAAAACAAGATAAAAACACAGGGTCACAATCATTACAGAGGTACACTTGAGTCCGGCTAGTCCGAACACGGGTGATCCGCACGTCCGCTTAATCCGAACATGTTCCAGAAACTGTGTGTAAATACAGTACATAATTTGGTATAATGTAAAAATATATTTTACAAAATTAAAAGTGAACAAAGCAGTGGGAAAATTATGTTGAAAAGAAATGATAATAAAGTACAAATAGTTGGTTTAATAAGAACAGACAAAATTGACAAAACGCAAATAATTATCACAAGAAAAAATATGCAGTCAAAAAGATTGTAGGTATATACCGTAATGAACAAAAGAATAAACTTATGCTACTTTTTGGATATCAACTCCCTCATCGTCATTTGTTGCAGCTTTGACAATATCTTTTTAGCTGCGTAGTTCCGCCATTTTCCGCCATGAACATGACATCTGCGCGGTTGGCAGTAGACTGTTGCTCCAAGTAACGAAGGGCATGGTCAAGTGCAGCTGCTGCCTCATTGTACGAGACTTTCTCCGCACCCTGGCTCATCGCCGCTCCCTTCATCTTCTTCGCACTGAACTTGCTCGTGCGTCACGGCTGCGATGATGCCAGCATCTGTCACAGTCTCAGCGCTATCGGCGTCTGCCGCCGTCCATTCATTCACGTCTGCTTCGACTGCATCCTGTTTTATAGCAGTGAAATCAGATTAAAGGTGTCATTTTTTGTAGACTGCTCTTAAAATTCCAAAGATGACCTTAGTTTATTCCATTCCATTCTTATTGCTTCAAATGTAACATTTTCCCAAGACTCAGCTGCCCAATAGACATTCTTTAAATAATTCGCCATCCATATAGCCTCTTTTCTGGTGTCTATAATAGACTGGAAGTGACTTCATGTTGATATGTTTGAAGGCTCGAGGATTAGCAGCTTTGCCTATCATCATGAGAGGAAGTTAATGGTTACCGGCAGCACTAGAGCAGCCCATAATATTACTCGGTCCCTACTTATCTTAAAACTAGGAGCACGAGTTCCTGTTTTGGAAGCTAAGCTTCTACGGTCTCGTTTTGAAGTGCGTACAGTCCGTGCCCAGTATTGTCACGTTTTCGTCCGCTCACGTCACAAAACTATTAATAGTGGCACAGAAGGCTAATTTGTTATCAGTAATGCTTCTTGCATGTAATATTACTTTAGTATTAGTAAATAGACTAAACTAGTTTGTGTTTTAGTCGTTCATATTATAAAACTACAGACACGATAAATCGCATTCCTTTTGATCATTTTCATTATTTCGGCTAATCCGAACAATCAATTGATTCGAACAGTGTTCGGTCTCAATTAGTACGAATTGGCTGGACTCAACGATACTTGATTTTGATTCAATGAAATATTTGACTTATACTTATTTCATATTTATTGAAATAATGCGATAATTGTTGAGAAAGTATTTGTACTCGGATATATGGCCAGGAAAAATGTTTTATTTTTATGTTCTGATGTTCAGTTTCTGTTCCTTAATTGGTTATAGTTGGTATCTGTTTATCCTCTTCTTTAATACAGAGAGAGGTTATCATAAGTTGTTTCGGCCTGCGTTGAGAAATGTTGCCTTAAATGTAATTTCTTTCAATGAATTTATTTTGGTGCTGCATTTTTTCTTTTAATGCAAATTTGTTGCCACACTTAAGCGCCGACCTCCATGTATTAACAATAATAGATCGACACATCAAAATTTAAATATTTTGAAATCTAAGAACTAAAATCAAGACATTTAGGCAACAAAATTTATCTAGCTCTGAGTATATTCCATTTCAGTTCTATTTAGTAAATTTTTTTGTATAATTATATCAGTAGTGGCTTCAGTTTTTTTTATTTTTTAATGCATTTCTAACAGGGTTACTCGATTTTTTTATCTTCGGTAGAAGCCAAATCATTTTCTGTTCATGACTTTTTTCTGTTTGTTTGAATTAATTGACTGGGCTATAGGATATTCGTGGTTTTGTTCTTTTTAACCTGTCTATTCCATTCAAGGTTTCTTTTAATTAAATTTCAAGATAAGCTATTCGTTTTTCTAAAGTCTTGAATGGAGGTTTGGAAAGTTTGCTGAGACATATTTTTATCGTGATAACTTTGATGACTTCGTAACCCGATATCACATCGTGATCGTGACTGTATTATCATTCGTAAAATAACAAGAAAAAAGTATGTATGTCAATAACACAGCGCGACGTACACTAGACAAAGGTTTGCTTGCTTTACGGTATTATAAATGATGAAGTTAGTAGAATAAGAATAAGTAGTAATATTTTTAATGATTAAAGAAGACAATATAACAATATAATAATAGAAGATACTACATTTAACTCTAAAGAAATAAATATTTACGACCAGTGGCGGCTTGACAATAGGTGCCACTGTGTAATGACACTACCGTTATTTCAAGGCTTGAAACATTTTCTTTTCTATTGAAAAAGATAGTTGGACACTTTTAACCTGTGAAACCATCACAAGTTTTTCTCATGGATGATTGAAAAGAGCCGAGACTTAAATTCACAACTTGGTGAAAACTATTTATTAACATAAAATATAAATGGATAAAGTGGTTTCAATAATCTGGCTACTGTTCTCATTGAATGTCAAGGCTATTAAAAACACACTATTCCTGTATATGCTCTCTTAAATACTAATCCTATTGTATACAAAAGCTATAAAGAATTATATGTATGGTCGTGAGAGTCACATCGATACAAAATAAAGTAATTTGATAAGTTAATGGAACCTCGAATGTTAACTTACACATGGAATCGCTTAAGTAGAAGTTAAATAGGTAGATTTATGATTCTTCACAGTCACATGATTATAAGACTGAAATTAGGTAATCTTAAATGGTTCCCATCAGGGATGGCGAGATAATTCGAGTAAGAATTTAAAAACCGAACACTTGCGCTGTTTTATGTACATTTATTGATGATAATTTATGTCCCAATAGTTATGGCACAGAATATTTAACCATATAGTTTTGTAACAAGTATATTCTCTTATTTGCCATAATTGAAGCTTAGTAAATAACAAAGTTAATAAGTGAAACTAACTAGGAGTAAATTTTCTGCGAGCACCTCTCATTAGATCATAGACGACTTGAACATCTTTCGTGTGTTTTTCTAAAAATTCCACTTCGTAATTTTTCCTCATTTTCGGGTTGCCTGGCTCCGTTCTTTGTGAGATAAAAGTAAGTACACAAAAATCGTCAATTGGAGGTAAATTAGGGGGTTATCTTGTTTTGTACCAATGATGTTTTAATGAAGCCAGTTTTGAGATACTTTATAGCCATCACTGGTCTTTACCTTTTAGAATTACTTGTAATCTTACAAAGTGCTCCAGATTGCTGTGCCATATCAAAGTTACATTTTGTTAAAAGAAATACTCTATATTTTATTATATATTTGGAATAAATTTGACTTTATAGCATTGTGATGTGTTCAATGGGATATTTGAAAAGATGAACCAATTTTCCATACAAATCATAACAACTTTGATACCCTGTACTATCCAAGAGTTTCAGCTTTTGAAATCAACCTCATTACGGGGTCTCCTTCTAGTCCATATGATATTTCAGGTTCTTTTGTTCTTTTTTCTTTCATAAGCCTCAAAATGGTTACAATAACCACCAACCGAACAATATAGAGCCCACATTTTGAACCCGAATCTTATAGATTTTCCTCTGATGAATTGTTTGAGGTAGTGGCGTCCGAAGTATCTTACCATTTGCTCATCAATACTAGATTCTAGTTGAACACTACAAATGTCATGTACTTCTTATTTAGATGCTAAATTAACGGTCGAATCTTTAACAATTTGTCTCTTTGGTCCTTGGGAATATCCTTCAACTTCGCTCCTGTACATTTTTTTCTTGTGGTTAGCTGTAATAGCCAGACAACAAAAGAATACCCAAACATTTTTTCAAACAGTTGGTGGAGAAAAAAAATTGATGGTTGTTATTTTGAGCAGCAAGCTTTGAGCTTTCACTGTGCCCCAAAATTACGTCGTCAAAAAATAATTCAAAAATTCCATGAAGACTTTTTTTTGATATTGTATTTTTCAATCCATCCTGCGACCGTACTTTTCTTTTGTAGAGAAAATGATGGTTCTATTTTTTCCCATTTAGAAACTACCTTTTCGCTATTCTTTTTTGTATTCCTAACTGGTTGTGTCTCAGTACTATCAGGGATTGTTGACTTTCTTTTCTTACTTTGATGAAAAGTGGATGTATTCGAACTCTCACCAGAATCATGTTCTAAATGGACATTATGTATTTCAAGATTTTCTAAAATGCCAACAACACTAAACGTTGGTAAAGATAAACAAGTAAACGATTGTGTAACAATATAAATATTCATACAAGTATATATAAATGAATAGGACACACTGCATCTAAGATAAACTGTATAACATAAACAAACAAGAACATTGTTGTATAAAACAGAAGAACAATGGAAAAGTTATTTAAAGAAACTAATAAATAAACATATGCAAACAACATTATTAGACGTCAGTAAAAGATAAAACACATATTACGAGTATATACATATTCCGTACGAATAGATAATTCTCCTGTTAAGATACATCTATTATAGAATGAATACTCCCAAACTTTTCCAATATTCAGAAAAGCATGAGCGGTGGAAACTGTTGAAATTATTCTAATTATTACCATCAAGTACTAGTCCGGTCAGTGTGTGTTGACTTATAAACATTCAAATGATGGTTATATGGAACCCCGAGATTGGCCAAATCCGTACGGTTATTACCTGTATCACTCAGTTTTATGTATATTATTTCACTGATGAATCTTTTTGCATATTTATGATCTTTATCCAGAATTTTCACATCCTCAAAATTAAAGTTGTGACCATTAGTGAAATGATGTTGGGCCAGAGCTGTTTTATCTTTTTTGTTCTTATTATGTTCTCGACAATCATATTCATGCTGGTATATTCTGGATTTCCAGTACTGTTTAGTCATACCAATGTAACTTATTTGGCGCTAGCAGAACCTAAATATTGTAGCCATAAGTTTTTTGGTGCTTTTCGTGATCTTTGCTTTTTTGGCACGGTTTCTCCTTCTCATTGCATCTCATTGAAAACTCTTTTGGATGTCGGTTCATAGTAAAAGACCGTAATTTCATCCCCCATAATAATTGAGTAGATTATTGTTGTTATTTTCAGTGGGTTTGGGTTCTTTGTTGAGAAATGATGAAGTCCAAAGTTTTCAAAATGTTCAGTTTATTAAACAGAGTTTCAATTATTTTTTGAATCAGTTGACAATACTTGTTTTGATTAATAAAACTCTTGTTAAACAATCGTCAGATTGTTGCTCAATACTTAACAATAATTGAGATTACAAATCGGAGCACGTTTGCCTGTCGCAATTCCATTTCGCCTTCACGCTGTCACGTGAACATATCAAAAAGTGCTTATCGCCTGCCAACTTAATTAAATTAAAAATTAACATGAACATGGTTACCAACTTTGACTCTATATAAAACAAAATAGTGTGATGTAAGGATAAGGTCAAGGTTGGAATAGATCGGGTCAGCTGTCAATTTGATCAATTCTCAACAATTATACTGTCTTGGTCCTCACGCCAGTGCTCTAATAATCGTTCATAATAGTTACAGGAATATCCGCAAGTGGGTTTCCTTCTAAACATCTAATTTTTTATTGTTGAAAATGATATACACAAGTCATTATAAACATTCCATTTTTGATTTGTGTAGGTGTTAATCCTTCCTCAATCAAAAATTTTATAATAGCAAGAAATTCAATTTGAAACTGGACTGAGTGGTTGTTAAAGTCCTACTACGAGGGTAAAGATCAATACATTTTTAAGATTAAGATTGAAGTACCTCCAAAATATGTTATTTAAATGCATCAACCGTTTCTTCAGGTGTAGAAAAACGTTGACCTCGCAATCTATTTTTGATTTGCGGCAATTAGAAGAAACCATTCATTGGGTGTCAAAGAGTGAGAAATCCCATTGTAGAACCATGTAGTCGATTGTTGTTTAGTTTCGGGTTTCACATGCACGATCCATCGCCTGCCACGATCTCTTAGACGTCTTTTAAAGCACCTCGATTAAATTTTTTCATCATTTTTTTGCACCAATCGACACGAGTTTTATATTGAGCTATTTTCAAATTATGTGGTATTCAACGGGAATAAATGTTTCTCACAGCCAAATGTTCATTCAATAATGAATGTATTCGAAGGAAACTAGTGCTTAAGTATGCCTCAATCTTACCGTATGTTACGTGACGATTTTGCTATATCAGTTTACGCATAACATCGATGTTTTGAGGCGATTTTGGATCCACGAAGGGCAACGACGACAGAATTCGAAAAAGCATCGAAGCACGGTGGCTCGATGGTGCTTCATTACTAAAAGTCGAAGTGAGTTGGTTTAATCTACATTGAAAATCATCGCATGAAAATATTCGCGATTCATTCAATTTTTTGACAAAAATGAATGTATCGAGTATAAGTAAATAACTCAAATAGCACTCATATAACAACATGTTCTGAGTACGTTCACGATTGAAAATGATAAATCTTTATGATGACAATGACAGATTTGATATATTCACATCAGTGTTAACATACCTCAAAACTTAAGTAGCAACCCAAGTATAATAAAATGGATAGAAGCAGAAATTTGAAACTTTGTGTAAAGTATATTGAGACTTGTCACCGACACGGTCACGCAAGATTTTTGCGAATGCACTCTATTTACTATAGGAGCTTAAAAATTTATAAATCGCAATACGTAACAAAAAAGTTCTCTTCTTTCATTGTATATGATATAGTTTGAGGAAAAATAGTTTTGGATAGTTTGAATACAACTTTTATTATAATTTTTTTTGATTCTTTCATCAATATTTATAGAGAAAAAAATTATTGAAAATGCAAAAATTTTGTAGGTAGCTTGAACATTTTAGTAAGGCCATCACATTGCGCGACGTCATAGAAATAGTATAAACACTGAACATATACAAAGTAAATACGGCAGTTATTTTCTAGGTTATTCTAATATAAGCGTTATTTTTAAACTTTGATTAATCTGACAAATAGGATATGTAATGTGTTTAATGCCATGGTGTGAAAATACCAAGATTAAAACACCTTATTTTTATGATGCCGAGGAATTCGAATATACAACAAAAATGGTTTGAAAGTGTTGGTCGTTTTGACGATTCGGCGAGATGAAATTATTTTTGTTGCCAGCATAATTTTAATACAAGTAAATTCAAATTTAACATATTTCAATATTTTATAGTAATTAAGTTTATTATACTTTTAATTTATGATTATGTAAAAATGTAACTAATTAATAAAATATAATAAATAATAATAAAATAAATAACAACAGCACACGCTACGTTGCCGGCAACGATAACATAGTGATCATCAAGCAGAAAACTGCTCAATTTTTTTATTAAAACTTTGAATTTACAACTAAAAACCAATAAGAATCGTTTTCTTATGTAGTTAAAAATTTGAATTTTTTGCGATTTTCAATTAAATATTTAGATATTATTCTTTCACTTTTAATCAAATATTTACTTTCTGACATTACTTCATATCAAGAACTTATAAAATAAACAAAAATAAATACTTTTTAAAAAATGCAAGTACCCTATTATGACACAGTATTAAATTAAGAATTATTCCGCCCCCCAAAAGCTAAAATGCTATACACGAGTGAATACGAGTATACATTAATTTTAGAGTGAGCTTCCCTGTAAAGTCTTGTTGTTATTGCTTTCAGTCAAAACAATAAAAGCTGCCAAATATATTCATTATAATAGGAAACTCGCCAATTCTTGTAATGTTTCTAAAGAAACATGGTCCATTGTAAATGAGCAACGTTTCTAAAACTAAAGCTTTATCATATGAAAATACATTGAAGCCTTTTATATCAAATAACGCCACCATTGACGTCGATAAATCTGTAAAATTCTTAGGGCTTGTTGTGGACAATTCCTTGAAATGGGAGTTATATATTGCCGCCTTATCTAAAGAATTAAGTTTCTCCTGCTTTGCGCTGAGATCAGTTTCCAAAGAAATGAACTTATCCACTTCCTTAATAATTTATTATGCCCTTATTGAGTCGAATCTCCGATATGCTCTTCCCTTCTGGGATACATGTGATGCGACTCAATTTGAGCAAATCTTCAAACTACAAAAAATAGCTGTTAATAGGTATTTACTCGGACTAAACAGCAGAAAGATCGTTGCACGGCTATCCACTTAGGAACGCGGAGTACGACCTTTACCTTCAATATTATACAATGCAAAAAATGCCCCATCACCAGCCAATTGAAATCAAATCGATATCATCTTTTCTCGCATTCCGCAATAATTTGAGGGCATATTTACTGGAAAGTATCACCTACTCTGTAAACGACTTGTATTCTAAAGCAGGGTCCATACTATGCCGCGGTAGGCCGGGCGGGTCGACCCGGGTGAGCTAAGTCGGGCCGGCACGAAACTACATTATAGTTTCAACATTATAGATTAATTGTAACTGAAGCTGTTCGGGGCCGTTCGTCCCCACTCTATATTTTTGTTCGGCTCGGCTTCCTTTGATCTGTACCTACTTTATGCGGGTTGGAACGGCACGGCCCGGGCCGGCATTTTCTAACCCGGCAAAGCCGCCCGGGGCGTCTACTTCAACGCGGCTTAGGCCGCCCAGGTCAGCCCGCCCGGCCTACCCCGGCATGGTGTGGACCCTGCTTAATAATAATACTTAATTCCGAACATGCTGCATATTGATTTAATTTTTGCTATCGACTTATATATTAATTATTACCTATTACTATTACTTATAATTATGTTACTCATTGTGGGTTTCTTCTGTATTTTGAATGTTTATTTTATTTGTTTTATCTTTATTTAGTCATTTTTATAGTTGTTTTTGTTTTTACAAGCTTTTGTCTGCAAATTGTAATAATTTTTTGACAATAAAGCAATTCTCTATTTGAGCTTTTTGGAGGAAATATTCAATATTTTTTGAGCTATAAAATAGTCAAGGAGTTTGGATTCTATTAAAAAAACCTTCTAAATTTGTGAAAAATATTTATTGTCGATTAAAATAACTGGATTCAAAGAAATAATCAAATTGTACATTTGAAATTACGAAATCTCACTCAAAACTCAAAAATATCGATTAATACAAAAACTCGTTCCTCGACTTACCAAATTCAATAATTGGTAATTGAAATAATATTTTTTAGTCTCCGATAGTCATAGTCAACTTCCCAATTTGTTCGGTGAGTTTTTCCAATGCCAAATATTTACTATTACTGCCAGAAACATTCATAACCAAAGTTTTATTAATTTGGTCGATGCGTCCTTCTATAGCCTCATCGAGGATACAATAAACTAACAACGACTCGACCTCTTCGATACTGATACCCAATTCCTGACTGATGAAATCCAATTTGATACAACGGTACGGTTTTACCAAGGATAGTAAAGCTTTGGATCTAACTAATTTCAATAGGTCTGATATATGTTCATGGATAAAGGGATCTGCCATTAAACTACCTTTGTTTTCCTGTAAAACACAATTTAATTAAATATTAAACAGGACAATTTGAACCCATTTATTTACGCGAATGTAACGTTATTAATAAACGTCTGTCATGGTTAGTTGAATAAAATTTATTAGTTTTTATGTATTACTAAGGAAAATAATTCTGGTCATAGTACAAAAAGTTCAAGAAATAAATATCCTATCAAAACTAAGATATACATAGTGAGTTGTATTTACAAGGGTCTTGTTATTCCGCCGGTATTATGGTGGTATTCACGTTGTTGTCAGATCTTTCCGTTTTCCGGATAAATAATGAACTTTTTTATTCCAAAAAGATATTTTTCGCTTTTCAAAATCATTAAGAAATACTACTATTTTTCATCTAATGTTCTCTATAGCTAAATGCCATAATTTCGGAGTTATAGCTACATTTGCGTTATCTCTGCCGAAGTTAAAATAATACATTTAGTTGGCTGTGACAGCTACAATAACAAATTATTATTGTTGAAGTTTATTAAAAGTAACAATGGATCGTTTATCTGAAAGAGAACGAATTGATATTTGCATGATATTAGAATATGGCGTAGAAGTCAACAAGAAAGTGTAATATCTTTAATAATTTATGTCCTAACCGAAATCCCATAACAAGATCTACTTTCAGTAAATTACTACAAAAGTTTAATTGGTTCAGTTCAGATTTATACAAATCAGGACGCAAAAATACTGCATCAACTGAAAATAAATCCTTAGATGTTTGTGTGCTGTTAGAAGACGATCCACACTTGAGTACTAGACAAATATCCAGGGAACTTGATATTTCGCAAATATCCGTAATGAAAATTTTACGTGATAATAAATTCCATCCATACAAAATAACGTTGGTTCAAGAGTTGTCAGATGACTATTTTGATATACAATTTTAGCAACAAGAATGAGGTTGAGGTATAAAATATCACGCAACGTACTTTCAATACCACAAAAGAAAAATTTTTTATGATTCAAACTATCATTAAAAATTACCTTCCTCAACATCTGATTACCAGGTTAGGTTAGGGTAGTACTGGCAACCTCGAAGTGTATTGGTCCATTGTGTTACACTTTATTCACATGACTTTAGTTAACTAGCCCTCCTATATTTTTCCCTTTTAAAGTTTCCAACACAATAAAGTTTGGTTAACCTTATGAGGATATCATTTGATAAGGTGGACGCCACCAAAAGATGGCAGTGGAGAGTTGGCGTCTATAGCACGTTTTTTCTTACTGTAGGTCATAAGTCAACCCTTAAGCTGTGTTGTAAAGTTTCTTATTTTGGGTGCCTATAGCAAAGTTGCAATTTGAGTTTATTATTGTATTGTGTTCGTTGTGTTATTGTTGAGTTTCGTTGGTTGTGCATTTGGATTTTTTTTTGAGAATCTTTGCACTTGGATATATATTTCATTTCTAAGGTAAGTAGATATTATTACAATTAATATACATCACTTCCCTCTTAGTTAATATATTCAAATTATAAGAGACGTTAGATTGTAAGCTACAGCTTACAATTTCGAAAAAAACTGTATATTTAGCGAACTACTTAGTAAAATGTATTTATATAACAAATAATCATTTCTTCTTTTCAAGATTTTAGGAATGGCTGGAAATAAGTGTGTTTATTTCAGGTGTGGACTAAGTAAGAGATCAAATCCTACAATTAAAATGTACCGATTTCCTGTGAGTGACCCTACCAGATGTCAAAAATGGATCATACACTCGGGTGAGTTATTCTCAAGACAATTATTTGTCATAAAGGAATAAAAAATAGTGAATGTGAATAAATGACTGTTTACAAATGTTCAATACTAAACAAAAGTAGGTATTTAATTATGGTCAAATAAAAGATGATTCGTCCAATAGCTTTTTCTGATAATGAGTTTATTTGTATTATGGTCGCATTGCATATTAAACGAGTACAATGATTTACTATAAATTACAAATCCATTCAATCTTATAAACTTATCAAAAGTACTTGAATCATACCTAACTTTAAACGTAGAAGCCACCTTTGTAGTAAAGACAAACAGAATAGAATAAAACATTTTTGGAAATATTTCAAACTCATACATAAACACAACTAACCGAATACACAATTCGGGAAAATTCTGTCATTCCGACGATGATACAATCAGGGAAATTCCAAATAAGGGTGCTACTAGTATTACTATTTATTTCATTTATGCCCGTTATTGAAATGAAATAAATTCAAGTTTTTGAACATAAAAAAATATTTTACCATAACCATTACAATAAATATGTATGTTAAGATTGATGTTCCTTATTTCATTTAATGCTGTTTTAGCAAACCTAAGTCATAAATCACTAAGAAATGATTTCTCATGTTGGACGTAATGCCTATTAAGAGGAATCTTGAGTACAACATGAAAACAGATTTAATTGAGGGTTTCGAAGATCTGGGCGAGTTTGGAAGAAAGCCTTTTCCTGCCAGTGAAGCTCTAGTTCACATGATCAGAGGAATCTATAGCAACTGGAAAATTCCTATTGCCTACTTTGTATCGAATGGTGGGGTGTCATATGCCTCTTTATGGTGTATAATTACCATGGCATTGGAAAAACTTACTGAGACAAAACTAGACACTATAGGCATAGTATATGATTTATCAACTACCAATCAGAAACTCATAAAGCATTTGGGGGTTAACAAAAACCAACCTTATTTTTTTCATAATGAGAAAAAATATCCGTTTTTTAATGCTCCCCATCTGTTGAAATGCGCTAGAAACAATTTTTTGAACAATAGTTTCATATTTAATGGACAGTTCATATGTTTTTCTGACATTCGAAAAGTTTATGATTTTGATAAAAGGAGCAAAACAGGAAAGGCCTTATTGAAACTGACTGATAAGCACATCAATCCGAATTCTTTCGAAAAAATGAATAATGACATCTTTGGAAACTGGTGAACTTATTTCAAGTACAGCTTAAAACACGGCTAACTTTGTTCTAACCATGAACAATTTATTTGATGCCCTGCATATTACACGTTTATATTCAACAAAACCCTGTAATCGTATTCTGAGCGATACGGATCCAGAAGTGCTAGCAGCTTTAAGCTCAGGATATGATTTATTGGAAAATCTATACAAAGTTGGAAAAAGGGGAAATTTAACCAGACCTGATAGCTTTGATGGTTTTTTTCTCACCATTAACTCCGTTAAACAATTTGCAAGTGATCAAAAAAATGAAGGTTTCAATTATTTATTCACAGGCTAATTCAAGATCCACTTGAAAATCAATTTTGTTTATCGTATAACAGAAGGAAGGTATAACAGAAACCCAACAGTGAAAGCATTTCGAGCTGCATTTAAAATAAATATTGTCGCCAATTTAATGAGTCCCCCTAGAAGTGCTAATGCAGGCAGTCAACTAGAAGATAATGATAATATACTGCTTTTACCAACAGATGACAATGAAGCACTTGCTTCATTAAATTTTGAAGAAGAATCATCATCCGAACAAACGGATTCATCCACCAATTCAATTTCTTCCGAGGTACATCCAAATGACATTGGGAAGCTAGAAAATTGTTCTGTAGTATATTTTAGGGGTTATTTAATTAAAAAATGTTTAGATCGCTTCAATTGCAAAGACTGTAAAGACAGTTTAGAAGCTTCTGATGACATAAACAGTGGACAAGAGCTTCTTATATATTATAAGAATTATTATTTAAATGATAAATGTGCATTGAAAACTCCAACAACATTATTGAAAAATTTCACCATGATAGCTTCGACAAAAAAATAGGGAAAATTTAAGATAATAAAATAATATTAAATTTGAAAAAGAAAATAGCTGGAAAAATAGAAAAAATTCTTCCCGAGTGGTATGCAACAAATGCAATCTGTTGTAGTCATAGGCAATACATTTTCAATTTATTATTGCGAACTCAGATTTTCAAATATTGTGAAACTTTATCAAGTTAAAAACTAGACAAACTAAAAATATGATAAATTATCAATAATTCAGCATAACCTAATTGAACAACCAATATATTTTGTATGTTTCTTATGGTATATTCTTTTTGTTTTTTTTTTGGTAAATCAATACAATCTTTTTTATATCAACGTTTCGGTAGCGTTGATCCAGCTTCCGTTATGAAGAATAATGTTTTATAAAATTGTTGGTCCCTAGCTGACATTAATGAATAAATTCGAAAACTAGGACATCAATAATATTATATATAATAAGATGGCTTAAGACTCATGCAAAAAATTGTCGTACATTTTTCAATGTCCATTCACAATAGATTATATTTTCGATAAAAGGTGAATATTGAAATATTTGTGTGGATTGTGGTTTCATATCCAATATTCAACAACAAAAAGAATAATGAATAACCAATAATAATCAATGTTTTTATTTATAGTAGGTGTTTCAATTGTAAATGTGATTACTGGACCCAAGAATATCTACAGGTCATCGCGAGTAGATTCTACATGTACTACATTTTTGGAGTTTTACAGTTTACTTCTTAACGGAGATTCAAGTTGTTTAGTGGATTTTGTTCATTTCTTTCTGTGGTCAAAATTAAGAGCTACTTTGTATATATTTTCTTGATAACACATAGACCAAATGGGTCGGGTACTGGTTATAAAAAAAATAATTTCCAGAAAACAAAAATATTAAAATGTGAATAATGTTCCGAAGCAACACTATCATACTTTTTAATAAACATTTTGAGAATTTGAAAAAGTTTTGAAAATTACAATAAATTTACTCAATTTGTTGGCCATTCGAATTTCCCACTAACAATGTTGTAGCTGTAAAATGCACAAGGAATATATACAGGACCGTACTACTTGTAGTTTCTGATAATTTTTCCAAACTCTTAGTCTATAATTATTATCATTTTATATCAACAATTTCATAAAAAGTGTAGTTATTATTGTTACTTTATTTAATATTTCTGTTCAATATTTTCCAATAAATTCATTTACTAAAACTTTGAGTGTTTTATTAAGTTATCTAATATGAATGATGCAATTACCTCAGAGCAAAAATCCGTGATTCCTGACGTTTATGCCAAAATCTAACATTTTTCTATTTACATTCATTTATTTCAATTTATACAGATTGTACCTCATAACTTCACATTGTATTGAAAAAAAATTTTAACTCAACCTACTCTATTTATATTGAAATCCGTCTGTTTACAATTTAACTAAAAGTCCAAGCATTAGGTAATGCCATAAGATGTTTATTGTCCAACCGACCTCTGACCTGTTGGATGCTAAAAAATTATCATCTAGGTATATTCAGTATTATAAGTAACAAATAGATTTAGTAAGTTCCGAATATCGACGACGGTATTTCTTCAAGAAAGGACATATTGCACAATTGCAGAATTCTACAATGTCATTAATTGAATTATTAGTACGATACTGTATTATGATACATTTAGTATATTTCATCCTGTTACGTTTAAAATATTAGTATAGTTAAAACTTTATTTATTCTTTTTGTTTTTATCAAATATATAGCAGAACAAAATCAAAAATATTTTTCCCAGGAAGAAAGGGGAAAATGGATAAATCACATAAATCAACTGAAAGTTAAAAAAAAATATACAAAATAGCCAGGACTTATTTTTTCGCCTCTTCAAAATATCATAAAAATATAAATGTTTCTAAAATACATTCATGACCGAGATTCCGAAATCGCAAATTCATAGTATTTCAGTCACCAAAGGATAGGTATATATTTTATATACCTTTGTGCAAGGATCCTTCTTTCTATCCCAAATTTAAGTGATTAACAGATTAATGAAAAATTATTTGTTTCCTTTGCTAGTGCTACACGAATTCATTACAAAAATCTTTTTTTTACACATTGAAATTAGTGACAAATAATTAGTACTGAGATTTTCGGCTCGAGATGAATAAATGTATTAACATTATTAGTAACATGATATTTCAAAATACGTCCTATCTATTGTAAAGGTTTCTATTTGTAAGAATAGGTAATTTGTGTCACTGTCGTAATAAAAAGTAAAATCGGCAACAATGTACTGTCGGTTCGAATTTCGAAGATAAGCTACGGGTCATTTTTATGAAGAACGAACGTAAAAGTAACTAGACGGCGTGCAAAATTACCTCAAATGGTTTTAACATTGCCACTGTTCTACTATCCTATTCTTTATACAATGCTTTCACTAACTATAAACGTTTGAAGGCTGATTGAAAATATTTTCAAAGACCTGATTATTGATAAAAGTTGTTAAAAGTTATCAAATGATTAATAAAACTTGATAATTTATTATATTTTGCTTCATTTGATCCTAGGCTCTGCTTCAACTGACCCTGCCATGGAGACCCTTGAAAAGACATTTTTTTTCAATATACAAGTTTACTTCGAAAATAAATAGCCATTTCAAACATTTCCTTTTAGTAGAGGACACACGATCTTTTACTTAATATAAACTCGTGGCCATAAATAACGCACCACCCTTTATTTCAATATCAAAACCTAAAATGTTAATCTTTTGTGTTTCTTTTTTATTCTATCACAAAAAGTTAAAGTATCTTAAATGTTAGCGATAAAATGTAGTGAAATTTTTTATCAGCCAATAACTGTTTCTGTGGTTTTTTAAAATTTTAATTTTATGGATATTTTAATGTTTAAGTTTTATTTACTGATGAGACAAGAATCAGTCTAAAAGGTCCAGATGGACGTAATCAAATTCGAAGACGGCGAATCTTGTATCATTCCCAAGGAGCCGTTCCAAGGAGGGTCTATCATGTTTTGGGGAGGAATTTGTTTTGATGCCCGCACAGAATTAGTGTCTTTTCCGTCTGTAGCCGCCTTAACTGAGGTACTATGAAGATTAATATTCTCTTCCGACATTTTGCATTCTTTGACGAGTAGAAACGGAGCGCATGTCAGTATAACACAGGAGCGGATCCAGTCTCAACATTAGGAAGGGCAAATTTTAGATATTTAAAAGCTATTTTAGAAAATCGGGGGAATAGAATTGTTCTTAATTAATACACCATATAGAAAGAATATTAGGAACTATATTTATCGACATTTAACATTTACTGGTTTCTGCTCTGTCTGCTGAGACCTACTTCTAAAGTGTTATAGCTTAACTAATCCCAATGCTATTTTTTCAATATTTGACATGAGATTAATTGAATTGTTTATTTATCTCAGTTCTTTAATTATCGTAAATAATAAAATAGGTGAAAATATTCGTTTATAAAATAAAAGGTAATTACCTGAAATATCTTCTCAAACGCCTTCATGTCATTATTTTGGAAAGCAGATATTAAATCTGTCATTGTCTTTACTTCCGGCTCGTTTTTATAAGGTTTCGCTTCTTGAGAATCGAATGGATTTATAGCGGACGTTAGTAACATGCTGGTAAGAATTAAATATTTCAGGCAATTTATTCTGCGTGGATTACCGGCTTCGTCGTAATTTTTGAAAGCTTCGAAAAAATCCGTATAAGCCTTGAAAAAAAAATTTTAAAATTGTAAAAATTTGGTCTGATGTAATCAGTATCGTTATATAGTTTTAATTCGAATTCATTGTTTTCTTAGACAATTTTTATACTCATGGTAATAAGGTCCATTTCCTATAAATGTATTGACTCCAGCTATCGAAATTTACTGTTGTATAGAAAAAAGAGGACGTTGCATCATATCTTTTCTATTCTATGCTTCGAGAATTCGCTCTCCTATCCCAGTCCATTCTCTAATATTCTTCAGCCAAGAGGCTTGTTTCATTCCAATTAGTCTACGACCTTCAACTTTACTCATCATAATCAACTGGAGGATACTAAACCGGCTACCATGCATTATATATTATTATTCCAGAGTTGAAATGTCAAATTATCATTAGAGAAGAGTGATCTCATTTTAAAAAATGTTGTACGAGCTACCTCAATTCTACCTCTATTCATTTAGACTAAAAAACTCTGCACTCACTATCAACTTTACGTTTTTGTGACATTATGCCAAAATCGTAACAATTATGGAACTCGACACAATTATGGATATCGCACGCGCATGGCACAAACAAATACACAATACCTTCAAAATAATTACTTCGCAGTACAATTAAAATCCTTTTTCCAACCGTATCGCTTCGATTACTCGACTCAACCGACTCACGTTGCTCCGACGCACTCGATTTATATGGTTAAGGAAGGCTCTAGTCTAGACTCGAAACGCGTGGAAGATTCTATTGTTCTCGACATACATAATAGGATATTTCCGATTGCTTCCAAGATATGGCGATACTGTCCTCTCTCGCTTGTCTAGGCACGTGCTGTTCTTGAAATTACTTATAAACATCCGTAGAATTGAGAGTAAGAGTATTTAAACAATTCGTAGAGGAATCGAATGAAGTCTAAAAGCTATAAAAAAATGATTCTCCTTTCTGTGACACATCGAGATGGCGGTCCTTATTGATACCGCCCCGGGACGGTATCTTTGACGTAACTGATTTAAACTTTACTTTTTTTCCGATTCTAATATGTTTTGTTAATTCTATCGAACACCTATTTCCAAAATTTTTTCTAATATTGCATTTTCAACACTCTCACTAAATCTCTGGTCAATTCTGAAAAATAATTTAAAGGTATTGGAGCTCAATAAAATTAACTGTTAAATCTCATATCCCAAAAAATTATTTTCTTAGCGAGTTTATTGAAACATCTAGTAAATTCACCTTCTCGTAGTCTCCTGATTTAAGATGCATTTTCCCACCGCATTCTCTAATAACGCTCATGATAAGAGGATGCGGAATGGCGGATCGAACTTTAAGGCTGCGTTCGTATAATTCTCTGAGCTGTTTGTGATTTTTTTGTTGCGTGTACATCTGAATCTCGAGCGCATATATTTCAAGAAGTTGAGTTCCTGAAAAGCCCAATAAAATTCATAAATTGGAAATCAGGCTGGTGAAACATAGGTTGAATTAAGTAGACGAAACCGTTGAGCAATTGTTGTAAAACTTTGGCGCAATCGTGGCACATACGGTACAAACTTAACACATTGTGGAGCGAACGCTATGCTTAGGAGCGCTTTTAATATGTGTAGTGGTAGAGTGAAGTGAAATGTGAAAAAAGTGAATAAAAACTGAGACAGAGTCAGACCGGAAATGTGTTAAGTCAACTGTGATCTGTGATAAAACCGTTGTATTCTTTCTAAGAAGAAAAATGATTGAATTCGTTTATAAGGACGAAGAAAGTGATTTGGAGCTCCATAATTTCGTTTTGAAGTATAATGTCTATTTTTATAAACCTGCGTTGTAAAAACAAGGTGTAGATGCAAAACTGCGAAGATTAATCGAGATGACTATGAGCGACAGAAAGGTCAGCATCTAAAGAGAATCTGATGAGTTTATGAAGGAGAAAGGCAAGGCGACTAGATATCGGCAACACTACTCAACTGATGATAGAGAACTTGTAACCAAAAGAAGATCTATAGTGTAGACAATGTTAAAAGAGATTGTAACAGAAATAAAGCGAATGTGTTTGTAAATCAAAGAGAAAAAACAAAAATAATAAGATTTTGAAAGCAGTTTTAAGGTGGATAAGTTCAAGCTAGCGAATATGAGTTCATGGAAGTAGAAAAGTTTAACTATCTCGGCGTTATGACCAATAATTAAGGAGGGAGGAATACTGAAATAGAAGTAAAAATTATATAAATATATAAATAGAGCCTTTAATACTAACAGGAACGAACGAAAATCGGTATATATCAAATGATGATTAGAGCAGTAATTATATATTCAGCTGAAACAAGAAATGATGAGGAAAAATTGAGAAGAACGGAAAGAAAGATAATCAGAGCAATAATGGACCTAGTAAAAATCAGTGAAGATATAAGATAACTGACAAACTCAGCGGCAAAGATGTGAAAAACAAAAACAAAGTTTAGCGAGTTAAGTGGCTGAGGCATGTTTAGGTAGAAGAAACAAAGTCTATAGCATACAATATAATGCAATGGATTCCCAGTAGTAGAAAAAGACGCTGCCGGTTAAAATAGGTTGAAGATAATTTAAGCAGAGTAAGAGCTAGAAACAGGCAAGAAACGATAGGAAACCGGAAGTTGTGGAGGAAATTGAGAAGGTGTAGAGATGGATTATAGGGACTGATCCACCTCAACAAGATGATCTATTTTGCAACGCAACATGACTAGAGAAGTTAAACCATCACAATTATTATAAAAGTGGTTGAGGAATAGATATACCTTATAATTTTTTATAAAAAAACTAGACACACTACCACATTTACCATAGTATAATGTAAAACTTGACAAGCTGCGTAAAAATAATTTCGTTAGAATACATAGAACAAAAGCAACCAAAATAGCCTCTATGTAAAACATCTGTCAAAAAATAAAAATTTGCAGAAAACAGAAACTTGAGTACAAAGCCTTGGAAGATAATGTACTGTTGGGAATCATTGTTTCGAAATGTTTACGGAAAAAGTAGAGAGAAAGAAAATATAACATTCATCCACTTAACGCGAAGAGAATTACATGTGGAGATTTTCACGCATTATTTGGTTTTCTTAGAAATCACGATGAAAGGTTATTTTTATACTTTAGAATGAGTATCTTTTCATTTGACGCTATGGCTATTTCAGTTGAAGAGAGGATTGCAGTATATTAAGATACTAGAATACTCTTTACATTCTGAAGCGGCGGCCGTGTTTGAATTTCATTCATAAATACTTCAGAATCAAATATTTTTTCTACTTTTAACGTTTTCTCGTGATCTTTCCGTTAACAGAAGAAGCTTTCCCTGGGTGGAAGATCTCATTAGAGATTAAGCCCGTCGTTGAGATGTGTTTCAATGCGGTGAGAATGTTTTTGGGAGAAGTGAGATATTTCTTTTTTAATTTACTTCATTTGAAGGCCACAAACAGAAACGTCGTTAGGTACACACCATGGAGCATATACAATAAATCTGAGTACTTTTGACTGAAATCTCTCTAGAAGTGCTATATTTCAGTTGGATGCATTGACACCATAAGTCCAGATGACTTGCTATATTATCAAATTGTTGTTGATTACTAGGACTAGGACTCTAGAATTAGGAAAAGGTTGTTCGGGAGGTTGGTTCTAATTTTGTATAGTAGTCTGTCGACCCAAACTTTGATATAATTGGATGTAAAGTTGTTATTTAGTCTTGGATTTTGACTGGAAAGTTTCTGTCACGCAAGTAGAACTCTGGAATTAGTAAAAGGTTGTTCTGGAGGTTTGTCCTAATTTTATGTAGTAGTACGTCGACTAAAACCTTGTCGAAAGCCTGGGAGATTTATAAAATGACGCAATCAGCCGCAAGCATGGCCCCCTCCATATCAATCAGTGCAATACATCATTGCGATCTGGCCGTATTGTTCGTGTCGCCGCGACCAAGTCGCATGCGTGGCCATCGAATTGAAGAACAACAAATATTTTCGTTCAAATGATGCTTGCATTATTTTCCAAGCCCACTACAATTCGAACATCCCACGAGTCCGAATAGGAGTTTTTTTGGTAATTTGGATTATCAAGATTCTACTGCACTTTTTGATTCAAATTGATTCAAGTTTCATTTGTCGTAGTATATATTTGGGAAATCTACTTTTTTTGGTTATCAAGCCCAGTCTGCAAAGACGATAAAATTCTCAAAAGTTAAGTGAGTTTGATATGTTACGAATTTACAGATTTACGCTAGTTTGTCCTTCAAAGAAATAGTTAAGAGGATGTACTGATATTGGACTACGGTAGAGAATTATTGTTGGTTATGGAATCACGAAAAGGAGCTTTTTCGCTTTGCAGAGGACCGTAAAGCTTTTGCCAAGGTGATCCTCAATGTCGGAAAAACCGGACAAGGTACATAAAACAAGAATGGAATAACGTATAGCTAGTACAAGTCGTGCTAGAAGAATATTTGAGCTGCAACTCGGCAGGCAAGCTGCAACTTGGGTCACCTGCCATAAATGTATTTTACCTTTATGTGGATCAATTTCATGTAAATAAGGATTGCACGTGAGCTTCAGTTGTTTTATAATGCTGGCTACTTTGGCAAACTCTCCCATTTCTAAATAAACCTTGCCAAGTTTAGTATTTGTCTTAAACCATAATCTGTCATTTTTGGCAGTTTTTAAGGCTGATAAAGTAGTTTCGTAAAAATTTTGTAAAAGTTCTATATCTTTCGAAGTTGAAGTGTAGTCTAATATGGAGTTTATTGCCTTTTCTCCGTGGTTCTTCGTTACTGCAGCATTGATGTAACCTAAAATATTACAATACTTACAACTATTATTATAAGAGGGAGTTCTATACAATGCAAGGGTGGTCTGATGGGCACTTATCCCACAAAAGAAAAACAAAAATTTTGAAAATGTTGCTCCAGCTCCTTTAACCCCTTTGATAAATACATTTACCTAAAGTGTGCGAAGTAGGCGACGATGACTTCCTCAAGAAGTCGCCAAATATTGATAAGCACTACCAGGGGGAAGACCTGATGCGTTATGATGGGGGGAAGAGCTAATTTTCGCCGAATGCGGCGGTTTATTTTCTTCGTTTAGTTGTCGAATTGGCTCAATACTTTGACATGGTACAGGCCTGGGAACTTTTTCCTCTTTACCAGGTGGTTGAAATAAATTACACTTTGGGAATCTTGGGGAATTTTGTTGGTGATTTCCCTGTAGATAGTATTCGCTATCTTCGAAGCACGGTTGGTGGTTAAAATCCACTGTTCAGACTATTTCCTGGTCTGTAGTGTATAACAGTGGAACCTTTGCATCGACAATTGTCATAAAATGATGTAGATTATCCTTTGGATGGCGCTTAAACTGTTCTGAAATAGTCTCGCGGTCGCACATAAAAAAATGCGACATCCATCGCACCGACAAGTTTCTCATGCCCAAATTTCATGCAAAATATGACCTCCGCGATTTATTAAAATGCCTACTTTCTCACTTCTGAGTTGGCGATCTGCCAATACAAAATTGTGGATTTTGTCACGTTATACTCCTAAGCTAATTAGAATTCGACGTTCGACTAAGTTGAAATTCGTTAAAACAATTTTTGCAGTGGGCAGCATCCACGAGCTCTTTCGTTTCACTTCGCGATTTCTTGATCAAAAATAAGAATCACCGACCAATATTGTATCTATTTTTTAAAGAATGTCGACAAAGCTACGAGTCCTATTCAGCCGTTCAGTAGCCGTTTACAAGAATTTAGTACACGATAGTAAATTATTCTTGCCATCGGAGAGCTAGTATATTCTGACTGCCAAAACCCAAATAACATGCAAACTTTCTTATGAAATACAAGGGTTGACATCTTTGCTTTGAACGTGAGCCACTTTATTTTTCATTATCCCTTAATTTTAACATAATGTTCCCATCGATGTTCTAGCATCTAATATTTCTAATGCGCCTCGAAAGAAAAATTTTTCAATACTCACTTATTTACTACACATATGATCTCATTATCTGAAGATAATTGTTCACGAGGCAAGTGCTCTTTGAGTATGGGAAACAGCTTGAAGGAAAGAAAAAATCTAGATAATCTTGCTGATTCTCATCTAATTTGGTGCTAACTTGACATATTGTGGCCGTTGCAAGGGATGACCTGTGACTGGGTGCGTTCTCCTGCTCACCTATGCGAAGTCCCTTCAGTATTGACAAGATAAGCTCCTGTAATTGAGGCCCTCTTTTACAAGATATAATACAGCAGATTCCTCTAATGTATCCACCAGATCGTCACAAATTTGTGTTGGGATCAGTTTCTTTAAACACGAGTATTTAATTACCACGCCCACGCTTGATACTGAGATGTGATTCGAATTCAATCTTCTACTATATGCACGTTTCAACTGGTTTCTATCGTGAAAGTATGCATAATAGATTGCAATGATACATATTTGTTTTGAGTTCGCGATCTTTCTTATTTACTATACATATGATCTTATTATCTGAAGATAGTTGTTCACGACGCAAGTGCTCTTTGACTATTGGAAACAGCTAGAAGGGAAGAAATCTAGATAATCTTGCTGATTCTCATCTAATTTGGTGCTAACTTGACATATTGTGGCCGTTGCAAGGGATGACCTGTAACTGGGTGCGTTCTCCTGCTCACCTTTGCGTAAGTCACCTTAGTATTGGCACGATAAGCCCTTTTTTACAAGATATAATACAGCAGATCCTTCTAATGTATCCACCATATCGTCAATATGTGTTTAGGTCAATTTATTTAAACACAAGTATTTGATCACCAAGCCCTGCTCTGCAAGATCCATATTGATACTGAAATGTGACTCCGAATTCTTTCATTTCGCAGAATCAACTTCCAGGAAACTTCTTTTTTGTCTATAACGTCCACGTGATGAGCTGAAGTACCATTGTGTGAAAATCAGATCTTTTACTGAATATTAAGTGGAAACCTAACAGATACGGTATCATTTAGAAATATTAGGAACATCATTATTTCGCTTCTTAGCTCACACTCTATAAAGACGTTCATCGACGATTTTTTCTATAAATATTTTTAAAACTAAACTGTATCAATCAACTTGGAATATGTAATTATCTATTTACTGTTTATTCATAAACAGAGTGTTTATTATGTATAGATTTAAATAAAATGTAAATACTAGCATATTATCTAGATAAGGAGAATATCGTTACTCGCAATTTTTGCTGATAACCTTTCTGTATAATTTGAGTAATAATACAGGGTTGTCTGACAAGTTTCCGACCTAATAAAAGACCGAGATACTACAGATTTGGTGAATACTGTGGCTGACCAACCAATTCGAAGCGCAATTCGTGAATTTTAGCCGTCTTATGAGAAGGTGCGTTACCCTGATGGAAAAGCAGTCTATTTTTCTATAAAGTTATCAAGCAATTACACGTAATACTTTTCTGTTATTATTCTACTTTTCTGAAGATAATTTATGACCGCAATCCCATGAACAACCCAAAAAACGGTCACCATCACTTTTCCGGCCGATGATACCGCCTTTGCCTCTTTTGGAACAGGTTTGTTCTTAATAATCCACTGCCTTAACTGCTTTTTGTTCAATGAGTGTAGTGAAGGAAGATGTTTGCAGTGAGAATAACTGAGGACATGCGCATAGAGTTAATGACTTTTTACGTCAAAAGCCAACAAAAGCCGTTCAAGAAAATATTGAGTATCTATTATTATAATATGTACAAAATAAAATTCACTTCTCAATCGGAGTTTATAACCAATTATCAACACTATATATTTTCAACCGATCAAACTAGCCATCTAGCGACAAATTTAAAACTCAAAAATATTTCTTGCCTTCAACATGCTTTAGTAGCAAGAAACATTATTCTTTGCTGCCTTCCATAATCATAATGAAACACGACATCACACATCATAACTCAAAAGCGAACATGCGCAGACCGAGCTGTTATCCCTTCCAAAAACAATTAACTCAAATTTTACTAGTGGCAGACAGAGTCTAGTATTTAGGAAAGTAAATAACTTTCCATCATCAATGATTAAATCACTGATTTAAAATTTGATTTTATTGTGTGCCAATTTCGAATAGATAAATTATACTATTTCAAATACGTACCTAATAATTCTTTATATTTTTTCATAGTTTCGTCGTAATTTTTCAGTTGAAAATTTATTTTTACTAATTGCTTCAAGGCTTTGAACCCCCATTCTCCTTTATGTTCTCCTTGTAAATCTAGAACTTTTTGGAATGCTAGAACAGAGCTTTCAAGTGTTTCGTCCCCTTTGAGACTTTTAGCTATATAATATTGATTTTCTAAATCCACATCAGGTTCTGAAGTACTCTCTTCAGAATATTCAAGACCGTAGTCTCCGTATTCCTCATCATCATCGTAGAAAAAATCTTCCATAATTAGCGTAGAAAATCTCACCAAATTGAATTTGTACTTTATAGACAGATTTGACAGCTTTGACGTATGATTATACAAGTGCGTTCATAAAATCGAAACGCTAACGAGAGATATTGAAACGACATTGACATTCGCAGTGACAAACAAATCAAAAATCGTTGTTTTGACTTGCAATTTATAAGTAATTAATTACAATATCACATAAGTAACGAGAGGTTATCTACGACAAACCATGAAAGAGTAGCTCGAGTGGTTTTTTAAGGATTAAATTCAAATAGAAATTTGAGTAAATTACAATTAATAACGAACGCATAATGATTGAATTGAAAGTTAATTGTAGACAAAGATATTTAGAAAAACTAAGAAATAAATGATATATTTTTGTTTAACTTGGTAATGTGAATATTGATAAGGCAATTCTGGGTTGACGTATGTAAATTTTTGATACAATCACGGTTGTGTCTGTTTTAATACCAGATAAAGCTTCATTTAAGTGGAGAATATTTGCAACAGTGAAATTGGTTTCTTGATTCTCATATGATGTGAAAGTTTGGTTCAAGAAATTGTTATTATCAGTTTCTTGTAAGATTCGTGAAGCATAATTTATTTATATGGTGAGAGAATTGCTCACCTTCGGCAACAGCAGTGGATTTCCTTCCTCCAATGTTTTAATTGAAGAATGTCTTCACCTGGATGCGGAGAACTTTGATATATACTCGTAATCAGAAGTAGAATTTATATTGTTTATACCAACAATCTGGTATCCTGATGACTAGAAACTCTAACTTTATATCAATTTTCATGTTATACAACTCTTCTCTTCGACAATATCCAGCTATTTCCAGTATTAATGTAACCAACGAATGAATAATTAAAGTAATGAAAAACTTATCCAATTTCCAAAATTTTCAACTCAAACATTAAATATTTGTCGTCTGGACCATTCAATATAAACTTGTTTATTTCCTCTCTCGAGAATTTATTAGATCTTTTAGGTTTGTACCCAACCGATTTTCGTTTCATAAATGTTATGAATTTGGCGTATTCACTCAAATGTACATTATCATTTATAACGAAAGTTGTTTTTTTGCTTTTAGTTTAGAATAGCTGGACCATAGTATGGACGACTTGAATTTCTTAGACCTCTCTTCAAAATAAGTTAATAGCACGCGTTCTATAAAGCTGTGAGTTTTATTCTGGTTCCGCTATTTCATGAATTTCATTTTCTTTTGGATATTTTTCTTTGGATTTTTCTGAAAACAATTCTAATGTTGCCATATTTGCCATTTCTATGATTTCTTCAGGAAAATATTACTTTTGTTCACTCTAACCATAAACAACTGCTTCAAGGTATTTTAAAGATAGGGCTTGTGAAAATAATTTCTTAAGTTACGTTGAGGATCAAATTGATTTGCGATTTTTAGATATTGTTTGATCCACCGAAAAAAATAACGTCGCCAAGTCTTTAATTGCTTATTTATACGTCATAACTATGATAAATTCTACTCGCTAATTTTATAATGAATTATACAGAATGTCACGCATAAGAACCGACACAGAAATAGGGTCTCAAAATAGGGCCCATAATTTGAAAAAAATCGAATTATTTGTCTTTAACTTAAAAATACGAGATTTGGTATGTATGAGACTATTGAGAGCATTGAGTAAAGATGAGTAGAAGGCGACTAGACCATTCTGAAGAGTTAATTAAAGGTGACTTAACAAAAAATTTCACAGAGGTAAATTGACTCTAATCGTGATATTTTGGATTTCTGTTCTGTGTCGGTTCTTATACAAGACACCCTATGTAATCAATAATATTTTAAACAGTGTATTGAACAAAGCATCGCCATATGGCAAAAAAAGGTTTTAGTTACCAAAAGTAAATAGAAAAAATTCCAGAAGTGTGAGAAATGACCAGAGATTAAAAATAAAAGTTACAAAAAGGATTAAACAAATTACGGACCAAGAGTCAGTTACGAGTAACCAAAAATAAATAAATTCGGTGTGAATAGTAACCCAAAGATAAAAATATGAAGTACGAGTTAATGAAAGAC
The DNA here is from genome assembly GCF_026230105.1 of Diorhabda sublineata. Classification (NCBI taxonomy): domain Eukaryota; kingdom Metazoa; phylum Arthropoda; class Insecta; order Coleoptera; family Chrysomelidae; genus Diorhabda; species Diorhabda sublineata. The sequence goes on from NC_079476.1 coordinate 14,869,237, forward strand.
AAGTAAAGTCCTGAAACATGTAGAGGGTAAAATATTGGTCTGAATTGTCAAGGAGACTCCGTAAATATAAACATTCTTCACTTTCAGATTAAAGTAGTGCAATTGAACATAACCTAGATAGGCTTTTTTTTTTAGAAACTAACGTTGTAAGGTATCGTTGTTTAGTATCCATCAATCAAATATAGGTACACTTGTAAACATTTAATTGTAAGTGGAAGTGTAAACAGTGTGTTCATTATGAATATCACCAAAGGTTCCAAAAATTCAAACTTAATCTACCCTCATTATTTTTTTTATTTCATATAGTGTACGATAATACGTTACGATTGGCGCCCAACGTTTTCTCTTCTTCTTTTCAATCAATTAATAGAAATCGTCGAACATTACAATTCATTGGCACCCAACTTGGGGCCACGGAGCAAACATTAAAATATATTGTAAGAAATTAGATCAAATTATAGGCTCTCTTTACATTGATTTATTTTAGAACTGCAACTGGGAAACAATACAAAGGGCAACGAAATAAAATATCTCATGCTATTAAAAATTTATCACAAAAGTCGTTGAAGTATAGTTTTTGATCAATATACTAAGTGTAATATTTCACCCATCCTCAGCCTTGTAGTGCTCATTATTTTGAGATCTTAAGCACAATTTTGTAATGGAAGATCTTGAGGAAACTGTTGTAAGCGAGTGTATCATAAATATTTAATTCTTTCTCAATTATGTTATAAAAAATAGAATTGAAAACATAAATTGAAAATTCAATTCTTATCATAAAAAAGTTCTATTTACAATTGAAAATGAACAAATAAATAAAATTCATACATCATCAGAACAAAATAGTATAGAGCAACATAGTCCACAACATATTTTCCAGAAAGAGATAAAAAATATTACAATAAATCAAGGAACCAAACAGAAATTAAACTTAGGAGCGCAAAGCATTCATCTTTCCCAACTTTCCCTAGAATTATCGAATTATTTCAATAAATAATATGATACTGATATGAGTCATAAAGGACATAATAAATTATCCAATTATTTCACTAAACTAAAATCTAAAACGCCAAAGAATAAAAGAAGTAAAAGCATATATTAAGTACCTTGTTATGATTGTTACAGAAGGCAGACATCTCACTATATAGAAAATAGGTTGAAAAGTCATCAATGCAATGAAAAAAGTAATAAAACTGCATTAACAAACTATGAAATATCAAATATATTCAATTATAAAAATCCAAAAATTCTTGAAAAAAACGAGAATTTTTAAAAATGTTACACACACATAAATCTGTAACGGATAAAAAAAAGACCTAAGGAATGAGTATAAAATTTAAAGTTCTTCTTTATAAATTTTAACGCAACTACGAATAATTCAATTTTATTATGATATCATATTAATTTGAGATATAACAACCGAGGAAAAATTATTGACTGTGTTTAAAAGAGATTTTATGTTATTTATATTTTGATAAATGCCGAAATAGGTCGAAATGTCATAATTTTTACCTGTGTCAAGATGTTTAAAAACAAACAAAAATAACAATAGAAACAAGGATCAATAAACTCCATATTTATATCAAGTGTCATTTTGAATGTTGTATTTTGAGTCTCATGAAATTAATAATTTGAAGACACTACAATTATCGATTGATTAATGTGAGTAAATTTGAATATTGATATACTTTCATATATTGTACATATTCTTACATTGAACTTTGACAATAGTTTCAGTCGTCGATAATAAATACGTATTCGAAAGTTCTGAACAAATATTTAAATACACTTTGGTGTATTTGGTATGGTGGATTGCCATAGTCCCACAAATATCAAGTTCATAAAGTAGTTGGCAGAGACTTGGTTTCAAGTTCAATTTTAAAAAAATCTCTGCCAAATTAATAAATGTGATTTTCGAGTTATTGCAATGAAATACCAAAGTTTATTTTTCAATATACAAATCCAAATGAAAAAATGTGCAAATCTATGTTGAATTTATTCCTAAAAAATCCAGTTAAATGAGTAAATTTCATAAAAATTGTAGCAGAGTCAGAATTGAAAAAAAAGTTTGACGAAAACCTATTTTATACATCTCTTTTCTGAATTACCACACCTCCATATATGTAGGTACATTTTTGAAATATTGTTTCCTTAAATTTCCAACAAAACAATAAACTACTGGGCGTAATCAAGTAACTAAATATTTTTGTTTATCAAACTCGAATTTTTACTAACAAAAAATGTGCGCCTATTTCGATTTATAATCACATATTTTCTCTTTACATTCTAGGTAAGAGAATACGAAGAGTCCAAAGTTGATTACTAACGAAATTAATAACGTGTTTAAAATATCACGATATCAGCTCATATACAGAGGAGAATATTTTGAAGTTGAGTAGTTTCTAAAGGAGTGATATATTTCTTCCATTAACAGTTGCAGCACTTATAATGGCATCGATTGAGCATCATCCATGGACACATCATACACATCCGAATAATATTAAAAAAGTAAATTTAAACTGTTCTAGTAGTAATTTTTTTACTGCCACTAGATGGCGGAATTATATTGTAAATCTTATATTATTAACAATGAGAACAAATCATTGAATACACCATGTAACAAATCTAGCAATTAACAAACTAGATAACTGACTACATGATTACTTGTACCATAGGTGTTCAAAATGTCTTGTATTATTTTCTATATATGAAATCAGTCGCTGACGGGTGGATGGGACAGCAGTTTCAATTCCTGCGATTGATATACTTCGTATTACCTGTCGTATACTTTCATTTATATCATCTCTTGTCGTGGGTCTATTGGCGTGAATGAGATATTTTAATCGGACCCATAAAAAATGTAATTTAATCTAATAACTAAACTTCCTCGTCCTACTCACCTATTACATAGGTGATATAAAAAATGACGAACATATATAGAATAATGTGCAGGGGGAACCATTATGTTGTAAGAACAGTCACGACGAATGACTAAGGCTATCTTATCTTTTCTAAAAGAAGTGGCTATTCGTTTCTTAAAAAGTCTAAATATCTTTTTTCAGTAACTGTATCTTTAAAAAAATGGCCCTTTTACTTGTTCGCCTAGAATCCCGCAGTACACATTTATAGACGAACAACCCTGATGTTGGATCTAATGCATTAAACGGAGATTCGTTCGGACCAGTCGTATGTATTAGGGCGATTTATTTTACCATTTCTATGAAACGTAGCATCATCTGTCCATAAAATTCGTAAAAGTGTTTTAGGATTCGTGATTTATCATATATTCTGTATTTCATTCTTTGATTCACTAACAACCCAATATATACTATTCTGAAATTCAACAAAACATATTTCATCAGCCTACTAGACGTTTGGAGAAAAATTTCCGACATTTAAAATTATGAAGAGATATTGACTGCGGTTTATGCTAACAAGAGCTCTTTCAAACAAAATAAAATTTATAAAAATCCGCTAAGCAGCACTGGACTCACAGGACCTTTTTCATAACAAGGTTCCCCACTCTCCGGCACTTCTTATTTGAAGAGATAGGTTGATACTTGTGAAATGAGAAATGCGCAGAATTTGTTGAATTGGATTTTGGCAATAATTTTCATGTACTTATCGGGGAAACTTTGGTTGCAAATTTTTCTCTCCTCGAAGCCGTTCTTGAGATAATATGGCCAACGGCCTACGCTTTTTCTCACCCGGTACAACGTCATAAAAAAGTAGATCCACCGCAGTTTTTCACAAAATGATAAACTTGCTTTATCATAAATATTTGCAGATGAATTTTCAAACTATACAGCTTCATATTCCATTATAGTTACTATTTAACAAATTCGAACTAGTTTGGAAAGTTGTCAGCAATAATAATCAATGGTCGACAAAAACAAATTTATAGTAACACAAGAATGAATAGCATATTGTGATAAATGGATGTGGACAAATATAAAAATATGAAAAAAATAATTGTAACCCGTAAGGTTACATTTTATATTCATTGGTAAAATATTTAATATTTATTAAAAAAATAATTTCACGTTTTTTAAATCGTATATATTGACAATATTTATAGTTTACCTACATCTAATAAAAACATGCCTCACAACTATTAAAAACAAAAACTTTGAAAAAAATAACTTTAAATATCAATTAGCTCTATTTTTTCCTTTTATGAGGGGTTGCACTTTATCTTTTTAAAAACCAACAGTAATCACTCATCATGACCGAATCCCATCATCCATGATAGCTAATTTCCATTGTTCTAATATCTTGGTGGAATCTTTCACCCTGCTCATCACTGACAGCTCCCAAATTTTCGGGGAAGAATGTCAGATGGGAATGGAGGAAATTAATTTTCAATAACACTCGAGCACCAAGGGATTTGTGGGTGTCTAGAATTTCATCAACTAACTGTTGGTAGTTTGGATTCATGTCTGATGAGTTTTTTTGCAAAATTGTCGTTGACCAGCAATTTTCTTATTTGTGGCCCAATAAAAATACCTTCCTTTAATTTGGCGTCACTCAACTGGGGAGGTATTTGAGGCCATCAGTCTCTTTATCCATAGCCTTAACAAAGTTTTTCATCAATCCAAATTTAATGTGAAGGGATGGCAGAAGGACATTTTTGGGATCTACAAGGGATATAAGCTTAACCTTTTGAGATCCCGGCTGAAACTCACTTCTTGCTTGCCAATTTTTTTTTACTTAATGTTGATATACTGCCCGATTGTCCCATAGATAAAGAAAACAGCAATAGCAATAGCAGTCGTCAAAATGGTAAGTAGGCTCCCGTCATACCATTGGAATCGCAAAGGCATCCTGTTTTTTTCCCTTTCATCCTCTACACCAGGGGTGCTCAAACTTGAACTGCTGGCGATCTACCTCAATATTTTTAGACTACTTACGATCGACTCTGAGAGGCTGCAAGTATGTGTGATGCAGGGTTGTCGTACATACACGATACACCCTACCTACCTACCTAGGTAGGGTGTACCGTAGCATATATAGATATTAGCTTTCTGCACAATATAGGTACATTATTTTAGTCAAGGTTTGGCTTAGGTTTAGTTAGGTTCTTCTCTACAATATCAATGAAAAAACTCATAGTTATTCAAAATTGAGAGTTTATTGGTTGTTACAAAACAAAAGAGTTACATATGGTGTTAAACCTAACTAAAGAGTGGCTTTGGATGTTGAAGCGTGGCACTGCATGTCCTCAGCATACTTTTCATAAGATGGTACGTAACCACTGAGTGCTAATCGCAAGCATGATGACATATGATCGTCAGTTAGTCGATTGCGATATTTTGACTTAATTATCTTCATTTCAGAAAATGCAGACTCGCACAAGTAAGTTGACCCAAACAATGCCGTCAGTTGAAGGGCGATTTGCCTTAGATTCGGATATTTATCTTCAGATATAAAATACCAGAAATTTGTATCAGATGCTGTAGCTTTGACATGTATATCTGATATAATCTGCACCAACTCATTTTCAACAGAACATGAGTTCATATTAAACTGACTTGCTATTTCAGTAGCTAATTCCTCAATGTTTTTACATGAAAAAGGATAACTCATAAATGATGCTATATTTTCCAATTTACTGCAATCATAAAAACGCATTTCGAATTGTCCCAAAATATTTGATAATTCAGCCTCATAGGTATCATTATTAATCTGAGGAATCCTTGCTTTCAAAGACGGAAAATGTTTCAGATCCTTTCTTTTCAGTTGATCTATCATAAGTTGCAATTTACTTTTGAATGCGTTTACTGCGCTAATCATCTCAATAATAGTTTTTCCTTTACCTTGAAGCTCCAAGTTAACAATGTTTAAGTGCATTGGGATGTCAGTCAAAAATGCCAAATCAGTCAGCCATTTTTCGTTTTTCAAAATCTGAGTGTCATCACCTCTTTCGTCTAGAAAAGCTGTTATTTCGGGCAATAATTCTTGAAACCTTTGTAGGAACTTTCCGCGACTCAACCACCTGACGTCTGTGTGAAGAACTAAATCAGTGTGTTCAGCTGACTCCCTATCTTCCAACTGCAACTGAAAGAGCCGCCGTTGCAAGCTACGTGCACGGATGGAATTCACAATTTTTGTTGCAATGCCCATAATTTCCTCCGTGTTTAAAACTTTGGAACACAAAACTTGTTGATGTATAATGCAATGGAATGAAAAAAATGAAGGGAATTCTTCATTAGCTCGACACAATGCCACAAAACCGTTTTTATTTCCAGTCATTGCTGGTGCTCCATCGGTTGTAATGCACACTAATTTATATATTGGTAGCTCGTAGTTTTTTACAAAATTAAAGAAAACTTCATATATATCTTCGCCACGGGTCTTCCCCTTCAGAGGAATGATTGTCAAAAATTCTTCCTTAGCCGACATTTCATTGAATACCATCCGAATAAAAATACACAGCTGGGCAGTGTCTTTCATATCGCTGGATTCGTCGAACTGTAAAGAAAAGTATGTACATTCCATGATATCATGTTTTAGTTTATCTGCGATTTCCTGACTCATGACTTCAATACGCCTTGTGACAGTCGGACGAGATAACTGAAGTTCTCTAATAGCAGACATGATTTCTGTTTTATTTTTAAAATCTCCAAATAAAGTCTCACCCGCTTCAATAAATGCTTCCTTCACCACCGATCCATCTTCGAATGGTTTCTTGTGTTTCGCCAATATATGAGATATTTTAAATGACGCGATCGTAGCAGCTTTTGATTGTTTGGCTGATCTTGTGAACATGGTTTGTTCTTTTTTCAAACAAGATATAAAATCACTTACTTTTCGTTTTCTTAATTCACTCTGTGGCGGAAAATCCTTTTGATAGTTTTTATGAACCGTTTTATGATGTCTCTCTAAGTTACTACGCTTAGGTATTGCAACTGACGCACGACAAATAACACAAATGCACTTATCCTTCACCATACAAAAGAAAAATTCTTCCTCCCAATCCTTATTAAAATGATACGTTTTAGATTTCCTCACTGCACTTATTTTCCACTATTTAATAATAAACTTTGTATCGACGTAGTATCGCTATCAAGTTACAATTCAGAATGACTCCAATTCATGCAGGCGCAACATTTATATCGGCGTGAAAGAAAGTCTCGAATGTTCCCGTCAAACGCGCCGCCCGAAACTAGACAGTACAGTCTAGTCTAGAAACAACGCGGCTTTTCTTTGACAAGTACCGCGCGTTCCTTTGATAAAGCCGCCTTTTGCCGCAAGCAGTGTTATTTTATTATGTAATACATTTTTGTAGTTTAGTTACCTACCTACTTATTAAAAATTTGTTTCTTCTCGAGATCTACTCAAAAAGCATTCGTGATCGACTGGTCGATCGCGATCGACCGTTTGAGCACCCCTGCTCTACACCAATGACACGCTACACCTAATATACCACGCGTGGGGGGTCCACTACTTGTCTTGGTCTCCAATGATAGTACCAAAATATTTGAAATAGGGTTTTTTCACATTTTAGGAAAATGGCCTGGCTTGCGATTTCACCATAAATTCTCCACAAATATAGCAAAATTTGTCAGAAGAAGTTTTGCAGCTGCGGCTCGTTTCACTCGACATTTTCGTCTTTGTAATCACTTTTTGCACTATAAACTTAACAGAATACTAATTTTTAATGTTATTTTTATGTTTTTTATTCTGAATAATACAGTACAGGTATTTTTGCGGCCATAAAATTTACCGATATTAACCCCTCCTACATACATACAAATTACATACCTGCTAATGTAAACAGGGATAATTAAGCTATTGAAATGTGGGTTTGATAAATATTTTTTCTATTATTGGACGGATATTTCCATTTTAAAAATAAAGGTCTCCCCTGTGTTACGAAAAGCTTGTTGGCAAGTGAATTGTAGGGTGCTTGGGTCGGTTTGTTTTTATTATATTTTTATTAAGAAAATACCGGCACATTTTTCCATGGCTTACATATATATTGTGCACTAATCTAATATGTCACAATTCTTATTTGATTTGTATCATCATAGTAACAGATAGAAATTAATTGTTATTATGATGGCGAATATTTATCACTGCATCGGAAATTATCCGTATGGAAGGAGGAAGTAAAGGCTTTTGTAACATCCCTCTAGTTTTATTCCAGATATATTATAGATACTTTTTTGTTAACAAATACAGTTTTATCAGTTGAAGATTATTCTGTATAGTCGGCACATTTCTGTTACTGAGTTACGTCATAAGCGTAGGTTATTTTAATGATGTCGAGTCCGATATCATTAACAGCCAAGACGTAGACCAATAAATAGAAACAGAAAAAAATCCATTTATCAAGGTTATGCAATAAATTTTAAGATAGCACTGCGATCTGAACCAATGCGAATTTAACCTATATTTCTTTTCAATAGCAATAAATTTAAACAATAGATTTGCAACTTTCTAAATTTGGCATCATATTGTGACTAATCGTTTATCCGTACACTGAAAAAACATAGATAAAAATCATTCATGTTGATGTGTAAATAAATGGAAGAGCATACTTTGTATTTAGTTGAGGCCGAATTTGTGCACCGACAAACTATAGACTGAAGGCTTGCCAGAAATATGCTGCATTTTAAATGCCAGATATTTATATCTACATTCTCACTACAGTAGTAGAGTTGTCTGGTTCACATGTTCAATTTTTTCTAAAATATTTCAATAGTCTTCGAAACTTACAATCATCGTGTCATACGATTCGTAATGTCACTAACATAGATCTCTTTGTATCGTGAATTTGTAATTTTTCATCCATTTTCCAAGATGTCCTAACCTAATTATATGTGTTTGAATTCTGCTACCAAATATTACGTCAGTATACTGGCATATTGCGTTTACTGGAAACGGCTCAGGACTCATCTCAACATCGGTAAAACTCGGTAAAAACGGAATAGTGGATGCAGCTCTAATTAAATCTATGGTAGACTGATTTTTGCGATGAGATCCATTCTGGCCCGATCCGCCTAGTGGACACCTTTCTTGTCACGAGTCGTTTTAGCAGCGCTTTACAGAGGCGCAATATGTACAGGAGGTCCTCGTAAGCCCCGCCGAAGGGAAATGACTTGCCTTGTCCTATATTTAGTATGTTTTGTTGTTGTTGTTGTTTTCAGTATCAGCCAGTTGTTATGTGTATAATTGCTTAAGTCAAAAAATCACTGGTGATATGGGATCTCGTCCAGAGGAATGGATTTTCGTATAGTCATATCTTCCTTTCGTAGCAGCAAATTTCCAGCTTTTGACAAAAGGTCATCAAATGCGTCTCTCTTCAAACACAAAAATACATAAAATTTGTCTTCACAAACCCAACATTTTCGCTTTCTTCAAGATCATTAGAGTCCAGATCCAACCATAAACTGTCGCGAAACGCTACTTTAATACTCTGCTAAACGAGTAGTAGCTGTGCTATAAGGCGGCGTCACTCAAAAGCATTTCGAAGAAACTAGATGTGCTGTACGGCACTGGAGCGATGCTAAAACGACTCGTAAGAAGGGACTCTTCACGGTATTGTTTCCTTTATTCGGTTCGCAGCTGCGATTATGTCGCAGGAATGACTGCAACCATAGTCGTGCATCCACTTTTAAACAAACAGTGGAGCAGTTGCGATTCAACTGCTGGATAGACCAATCAAATCATACAATCGCAGTTGTTAAGTTGAAAATGGCTCAGTCAAAGCGAAAGCGTCCAAAAAAATCATATTTTCAGTAAGAACAAACAATAATTATAATTAATTTGTTTTCTTTTTCAATAATTATAGGTAAGTATATAAGTAGTAAGTATCCTTCTTATTTTGAATTTATTGTATTTCTCATATTGTTCCTTTTCCGGTGATGCCTGTGGTAGCCACAGTTATTCATTTTCTTTTTCTTCTAGAATAGGAGTCAGCAATTTTTTGAGTCAGGAAAACCAAATATTACAATTTACGGAAGTTTTTGAAGAACCATGAAGTTTTTTGTTGTCAATAATAAATAGTAGTTTTTAAGTTGGTATTACTTTACTTTTATTCATGCAAGAAAACACTTTCTTGCACAAATATATCGATTAGAAGATAGTCAGCAGTCTAAGTGCCTACTTCTTCACCTCAATGTAGCAATCTAGAAAACTATTCCATGCGTCAAATATAAGAGCCTCAACTCGCGGAATTTCTTTCAAAGCTGTCCACTCTTGTTGCGTTAAGTACATACATTTTTGGATCTTAAACTCTTCTAATTTGCTTTTCAACTCTGTAAATTTCTCACTCCACAAAACTTTACTTTTTGAATTGATTAATTGCATTTCTAGAGATCCACTTACAAGTTAAGAGGAATTGCTATAAATGCTAGACTGGTTTTGTTGGTTTCGAATTGCTCAAATCTGTTAGCAAATTTATCTTTAATGTCATCAGTTACACTGTCCTTATAGAGATTATGCTTTAAAAAATAAAAATGAATTAATTACTGCTCTGAATATCTTCTGCAAAAAGAATTAATTTTTATTCGAAACAAACCAATTCTTTCACCAAAACATAGGATGGGTTTTCCGTTCGTTACAATTTTTTAGATTCAGTTCAATAAATTTCGCTGTAATATCCACCATAAAGTAAACTTTTTGCAACCATTTGTCGCTTTTCAATTCAGGGATATTAATACCTATTTCATTTATGTATGTATCTATTTCATTCAAGCACAAAGCAAACGTTTCAACTCCTCACCTTTGGAAATCCATCGCGCTTTATTATGAAGAAGGAGGTCAGAATACTGGCGATGCTGGAGCGAATTTGACAAGATGCTATTAACAATTTTGATTACCAAATTATTTTAGTCGGAATTGTTTGGACACAAATTGCTTCTTGGTGAATTATGCAATGAAACATCAGAATTTCGTGGTTTATTTTGCTTTGAAGAATCGTTGTTGCTCCTTTATCTTTTCCTGTCATACTTCTGGCTCCATCAGCCGCTTGAGATGATTTTGCTTAAATTGATCCCATTGACTTCAAGGCATTTTTGCATGGAATTCTCTATATTTTCCCCTTTAGTTTGTTCCGAGAACAATCCTAGAAGCTCTTCTTTTGAACCTTGGGAGGACATATATCTAAAAAAAAGAGCGATCTGTGCCGTGTCTTTTATTTAGCATGACTCATAGATAGCAAGTGATAAGGCTTTAGGAAGATGGATATCTTCCACGTACAAATATGTTGCAATAGAAGATATTGGAGCTATTTTATCTTGTACTTTTCTGGTAGATAATGACAAAAAGTTCTTCAGGCGCACGTATAATGCAATCCTTGACGTGTATCACTGGGGAGGAGGTGAAAAAATTCGGATCAAGTCTCTGAGAGATAGAATCGATGCCTAATCCTCATTAATAGATTCAGAACGATTTTTTTTTATAAAATCAATAATACTTGCATATGGAACTAAAGAGCTGCAACTTCACATCCATGTAGTTCGCAAGCCTGTTTTAGGAGAATTGGACTTGTTTTCTATTTTGTAGATTTCCATTCAACTAAACCATTCACATTATACAACTAGATTTATTAGACTGAGCCAAATCATATTAATAGCAATCGCATATAATTCAAGACGAAAAAAAAAACATATTCTATATTGCGGCTGCAACTGCCATCAATCGCTGTTGCAGCTCCTCACGTCGTTCAAAACAGTTCAAAATACGTTGTTTAGAATATAGTGAAGAGAAAAATGCATTTCTATGCTAACAGAATAAATAAAACTAATAAGAATGATGGGACTCACAATGCAAATATGTACTTAATATTAGAAAGATGACCATATTATAACTGTAAATAGAGTTGAATAAGATGCTTGAGAAGATTTAAATTTGAATAATAATATATTTGATTGTAAAATCATCGAAGTGTGCTAATATAATATTAGAAGTTATTCATCTAATCTTGAAGAAATTAGCAATTTACATAAAACTAGTATTGACAAAGTAAACTGTAAAGCCGATGACATTAGTAAAACACATAAAGCATGATAATTCAGTTGTTAACGAAACCGGTACATCTAATTATGAATATAATTTATTTGAATATGAATATAATTGGATCTCATTGTGATTCGAGAAGTAATTTAGATGTAATAAATAATAAGTCTCACTGTAGCAAAGCTCTTGATTCATCTCAACCACAGCCAATATCGTCTGAACATATTTTCTTCATTAAAATTCAAATTAGATGATGAATAAGAGTTGATCCAAATGAAAGAATGCAAATGCTACAAAATAGCAACCTTGAAAAAACTAACTACTTGACAATAAAGAATTTGCTGATTCATTTGCTTTCAGCTGCCGCAGGGTTACCACTTTGCAACCTTAAAAAGCACTCATGTTTGACAAACTTTTGCACAATTTTAGCACAATTGTTCTAAATTCTATACTCGTATATTGTTTGAAATCTTTCCTTCTTATGTTTATGTCCTGCCATATTATTCCTCGTTATTCCCAGCCATATTTATATTTATTTCTTCTGTTCAGCTCCTCTTTGGCCTTTCTCTCCTGTTTTGTAAATTCTTGCTTCATATAAATTGTTCTTCCTGTAGTTTGCTTTGAATAGGTTCTATCTTCAACTATACATACTTTTACGATATGGTAAAAGTCCCTCAGGGAGGATATCATGAGGCTACTAAAAAGCCCTATATTAATTTATATGGTGATTTGTGAAATTGACCATACATTTTAATTGGGTATAGTGTAGTTCATTTGATTTTTTCTAATTTTTCATGATGTACTACTAATTAACGTGTGCGGACATAAGAAAATCCTCATGCTATTCGAGATTGTCGTTCAGCATGATGGGGCACAGCCCACTTTTTTTGTAGGTGAGACATATTAATAATGTTTATAGCAATAGGTGAATAGGACGCGGAAGGTCCTATTTCGTGGCCATCAAAATCCCCGGATTGCAATACCCTTGATAAGCATATTTAGGGACGATTGAATTATCAATTGATGGAATTATACTTTTTTGTAATACTAGTAGACACGGTCCCCAGAGTGTCTGTAATTCAATACGGCAATTAATAAAAATCTATAAAGCCATCTGGGTTTCAAGAACCTACTTCAAATTCTTTTCATTTTGTTGCAATGGTTGAATTTGGATGCATGTTGGGGAAAGTTTTCAATTTTTATTTTTTTACTCAGTAAAATTAACTCATAAATTACTACACATTTCTTATTATTGCGTTAAAATGATTGAAAAGGAGTTTAACAATAGCAATATTAATATAAATTCATTAAACAAAAAAATATTTTCAGAAATCGGGGAGGTGCGTTATTTTTGACCACGAGTGTATATCATTTTTCAAAATTAAAGCCAGATTATGTGATACGCCATTATATTTTTCACCTGCGGGAATAAGTTATTTGTGTGCCAAACCACGGCGGATGACCCATCAATTCAAAAACGTTTTTGTTAGAACTGATTTGTGAGAGCTCGCATTGTCGTGTCGTGTCGAACACTTCTGGCAAAACAATACTGGTAAAGAACCATTCAGAATTAACCGTTCTACGTTGGTCTAATGCAACGGTGGCGATAAGTCCAGTTAGTAAGAACAGGCGACCATTTACTTCGAAATGTTTCGATGCGAGAACACCTTTTGTTGGATTTGGCTCGTCTTGAAAAACCAAAACAGTCAATAATTGTTGTTTAGTTTCGAATTCATATGCATAGATTCATGATTCGTTTCCTGTTACGCTCTTATAGACGTCTTTTGAAGCAGCGCGATTGAATTTTTACAGCATTTCTTTGCAACAGTTGACACTAGCTTTTTTGATCGATTGTCATATTATGCGATATCCAACGCGAACAAATCTATTTTTGAGAGGCAAATGTTCATGAATATTGAACATATGTACGTGGAACTAATACCCAATTATGCCTTAATCTCACAGTATATCACATAATGCACAGCATCGATGTGGATCGAAATGGTGCTTAATTACCAAAAGTCGGAGCAAGTTGACCAGCACATTGGTGTTGGTTTAATCAACGTTGAAATTCATAGAAACTCATTGCACAAAAATATTCGCAATTTAATTCCATTTCGAATGTTTCAAGTATCTGTAAACAACTCAAATAGCAGTCTGATGACAACACATTCTGAGTATGTTCACTTCAAAAATGCCAAACTTTATGATAGCAATTGAATTGAATAATCTCTCAGTTGCACCAGTCGTTTCTTTCATGTTTTCGTCTTCCATGTTGTGTTAATGCCACGCCAAAGTATTGACCTTATGTAAAGAGAAAAGACAAAAACAAATATAAATGAAAAACAAACGTGCAACAAATAAAATAAATTGTTTAATAACTAAGTCACCTAAATAAAAACTAAAGTTGTTCAGATTGTGAGAGGATTTGTTGAAGTATTTCATATATATTATATATTATTACTAAAACGAGAACAACAAGTATATGATAATTGTAAGTTCAACAACACATTCAATATCAAGTGAATTGAATTTTTTCAGTTAAGTCCGTTCCTGGTATATGATTTCGCGAACTACATTCATCTAGACTTCTGCATTGATTGTAATCTAGCAAGCAAAAAAATGAGGGCAGTCGTTGTAATCCTAATGGTTTAAATGTTTCTAAAACATATTTGCCGATATTTAATTGTCCTAAAAACGTGACGAGTTTATTAAAGAAACTAATCAAGAAGCAGTTCATTAGAGAGCGATTTAGAAGCTATATTATCAGACACCCATTATGAAACATATGGACATTCGGTCATAGAAAAGCATTTCATTAAACTAGACCAAGGTCGTAGGAGCGTCAGGTCTCAACTTGAAGCCAAACCTAACTTTTGAAAATAAAAGTTTATTATGGAATCCATCATCAAAGTTATTGGGAATATATGTACCTATGGTTGATTTAACCGTAAAAAATATTCTTAAGCGAAAATTCCACAAGGTTGTAAAGAAGGCGAGCGCACAGTCACTGCCTTAATGAGTCGAAGTAATGATTAAATTAATGATAGCGTAAGGTCTTTTTGAAATCGTCCTTGTTCAATTCATCGCATTGTTTTGCTCTGCACCTAATATTGTATATATAGTTTCAAAATTTTGAAAAACTTTTTTATCCGAAGCAGTTCTCTGTTCCGGCGATTAAAAAATTGCTAAAATGAATACAATCTGCCTTAATGTTATTCCACCATCAATAATCATAGAAATAGAATAGATTTCTTTAACCATTTGAGTATAAATTTATTTTTTTCCTCTTTCTAATTTCTTGGGTTTCTAAGTTGTTTGGATGAAATAATAAAACTTCGATGAAATACCACATTTATATGTATAACTTTATATGTATAAAAAAAACCTCAGCCAAATTAACCATAATTTGATCAATTAGTTTATTTCACTCTACCTGGTATTATATCGTTTCATTGAAATTTGGAGGTGAATACACTGATTCTAACTATGTTTTAAATAATGTTTTTAAGATATCCACTAGTATATTTTTAATATTCTATTCTACAAAGTTTTATTATTTTATATATATATATATATATATATATATATATATATATATATATATATATATATATATATATATTGTATATTACATCATAACTATCAATGAATGATGGTTTTCCATTGCAAACTCAGAGAAAATGCTATTGCCGTACTAAATTCAAAGTTAAAAATTATGGCTACTGAGCTATTGGGGGCCTTAGTATGAAACAAACAATTTGAGTCCCAGAACCGCAATTCATTATCATCAATTGATGTTGCTTCATATTAAGGCCTCCAATAACTCATTGCCCATACTTTGAGAAACAAGATCCTATACTGATTAGACTGGATTTTTGTGAAACGTTACAAGAAACAGAAGCCTTCAGTTCCATTTTTTCCATTTTATCGGTGGTGTTTCATTTACGTGTCAAAAAATTTTCAACTCACATAATTCTTACTAATTAATAATAATAATTAATAACTTCATCACTACTTTATACCAGCATCAAGAGTACCTTTTTGGTGTAAAATTAAATGATGCTTTAGTCCACTTGAAATTTTAAAAAAGTTATATTCAATACTACTTGGTACGAACTGTGTAACTAACGCCCTCTATGAAAGTCAGATATAAAACAAATTCAATGGATGTATCAGCTTCCAAAACATATTCGTATAAAATTTCAACACAATGTTGCCAGTAGTTGCGGCAAAATCGTAAAAGATATGTATAATTTTTTTTTCTTCAACGCCCATTACCTTGAATACGGATGACGTTACGAAATTCTTTCCTGAGCAAACCCCAAATATTTTTCAGTATTCTATCTATTTTCGTTGTTGGGTGAATATGGAGAGAAAAATATTTTTAGTATTAACAAACATTATATTCTACCTGAAAAAAAAGCCGAGAATCGTTACGTAAATAGTATCCTGATGCTCTGTTCCATGAAATAATATGTAGTTTGCTAGTGAAGTGAGCAAAGGGCCACGTGTGGTACTGTACGCCTCTGACTAATGGCGGCTTGACAGTTAGTAGTACGTACAATGGCATTACCATTATACCAAAAGTTGGAATGTTTTCGTGCTTATGAAAAATAATTTTGGACATTTGTACAACTTGTTAATCATTTAAAATAGTCCTTTCAATCATCTATACACAAATACTTCATATTCTGCTATGGAGCCTAAGAAAAGCAGAAATGACAAAGTTGTTGCAGTGATGGCTGTCTAGGCTAGAGTATGCATTATTAAGGAGGGAGAATATAGCATCATTTGTGCATTTGTTACTTAGAAATCTAATTTATGGATAATATTTTGTATTTGAACGGAAATTATTAAGCATTTTTTGACCAATCTTTCAATGAAATTAGATAACGTGGGAAAGAGTGAAATTGAGCGATAGCTTAATGCTTGATCTTTAGCTTAGAAAAGTGCCTTTTTGAATTGAAATGTTTATCAAAGCGGTAAAGTGAAAAAAATCTTATTGTAAACTCAGTCTAACTCATATCTTCTGACGTGTTTTCATGTGCCCTTTTTTAAACCCAATTTCCGAGTCATTATTTCGAAAAAAGCTACTATATTGATATCATTTATGCTGCTTAACATGTGTTTATAATTTGATCCTTTACTTATGAATCATACTTTATAAACTTACGGGCTTATCTGAATTACAGACATATTTGTTTACTGTTACAGTTTACCAACACTTCTGATTATATCGGTAATAGAATCAGTTCAACTACAACATAATAGTTTAAACATCTGTGGTTTTTGGTATTATATTTTATTATCTTTTTTTATTCTGCAAGTTTTCTTTTGTTTAGACTTGGTTGTGTAATCAAATTTTTTATTGGATTGTTGTATAACGAACTATACCGCGAAATATACAAGGATGATTGATTTTGATTGATTGATGATTGATTGATGATTGAAATTTATAACGGTCTTATGGGTATAA